>NW_018736025.1:0-54415 GCF_002204515.2 Aedes aegypti
TATCTTCATAAACCGTCGGCAACAATTTCCAAAGAAACGTCCAACTTTGATGGACAAATCATTCCGTCCCGGCTCCCCCATCTTTCCAATATTCTGAACTGGCCTAGTAGTGGGGCCGCCGCTACCTTGGAGACAATCCATCATTCTGATGTTTTATCATTCGCCATCAAATCGGTCGGCACGTTTTTCGTCCCACGGTTCCGAATGGCACAAAGCTTCCCATTGATTCCCGAAAGACTAATCCGGGGGCCAAACCAATGCACTGCTGGTGGAAGAATATTGGGTTTCGATGAAGTACCACGAAATTTGCCGTGAGTAGGGGGAGGGACAAATTATTCGATATAGCATTTACATCACGGGTAGAACTCTTGGTTGTTCTAGGAATCAAACACGAGTTGAGCCCTGTCATATTTGACGTTGATTTGATGGTTTGAACTATTTTGATCGTCGGTTGTTTTCCGGGTATGTTGTCGTGAGTTGTTGGAGGACAAGGGATCGAGTTAACCACAATTCCAGGAAAGAAGTCTCCTAAAGTAAAACGCCAATTTTTGCACAGACCATGTATTTCTTGAGTTTTGAAAATTTGAGGTTTTGCTTTGATTTATCTTTACATTAAATATGCGAAATAATAAGCGTTTTACCCTTTAATACCTATAACATGGGGAGTTATAGTTATAATCAGGCCCTTCTTACCCTTCTTAGCTGCTCGAACCAAGTAACACCAAACCACGAACACTTTAGTATCAAAGCAACTATAACTGAGGTGTATCTCTTAATTAGCTTAATACTTTAGTGCATGAATAGCCTCAGTTACCTACAATTCTTCAGTATCTTACTTCACGTGAATTCCTCTCTTATCTAATAGCTTCTAAGTGCTTAACCTGATAATCAGAACGTTTTAGGCAGCGTCCATAAATGACGTAGCATTTTTGACCAATTTTTGGCACGCCCTCCCTAATTGTAGTCTATTTTTACAATGACTAATACATTGGTCGATGGCGCACGGTACAATACCGTACCAGTGCCCGCCACGTGCAATGATCGGGAAGGAGATTTGTTGATCTATAAAACGGCGTTGACTGCCAGGTGGAAGGAAACTCATCAATCTGACAATTTCATGCAGCGTGTTTTGCGGAATAAAAGAAATTTGTATGAATAAACGAGATATTGCGTGAACTTTTATGTGGCTTCTGGTTGTCTGGGTGTTTACCCTGCGAATAGTCCTAGATAAATTCCGGGATTATAACTTGCAGACTCACCATATGTTTATCGATTAGAAGGCGGCGAATGATTGAAAGTGTGAAAAGAAAGGAGCTGTGGCAGAACATGGTTTTTCGTCGCAACTAACTGATACGTGCTAATACGAGATACGGTACAGGTACAGGTAGAGATAGAGGCAGGCTTGGTGGTGTAGGTGCTGAGGTAGTGTTTGATGGGGATGTGTTTGAAGTTGTTGAAGAATTCGTTTACCTTGGAACACTTGTGACATGTGACAACGACGTTTCCCGCGAAGTGAAAAGACGTGTTGCAGCTTCAAATAGGGCCTTTTACGGACTACGTATCCAGCTTAGGTCCCGCAGCTTGCAAACGGGAACAAAATTCGCCCTGTATAAAACATTGATTCTTCCGGTGGCTCTCTACGGGCACGAAGCGTGGACGTTGAAAGAGTCAATGTTGCGGACAATACTCGATGGGAAACTCGAAAATGGTGTGTGGCGCAGACACATGAATCGCGAGTTGTATCAAGTGTACAAAGATGCGAATATTATCAAGCGTGTAAAATACGGCAGACTTCAGTGGGCTGGTCACTTGGTGTGAATGTCAGAAGAAAGAATTGCGAAAATAATTTTCAACATGGAACCAGGTAGAGGTCGGCGGCTTCGGGGAAGACCACGAAAACGCTGGCCGTACGCAGTGGAAGAGGACCTGGCGACCCTAAACGTTCGGGGCAACTGTAGAAGTTTCGCCCAGGACCGACTCTTGTAAGATAGACGAATCCTTGACTGACATAGCTACTGTAGTGGCTCATAATTTATTCATCTTTATCACGCGTAATGAGTTAATTTATATTCTGTTTTTTTGGTTTAAGTTTTGAGAGTTCTAAGTTTTTTTTTTCAATAGATACTTCGAATAATGCTTTGAATTTTTGAACGGCATATATTGAAACAATCACTTCATATTCAAATGATTCAGGTTTGGTTCGCTCTATATTCAAGTGATTCACGTCAGATTAACTTCACTTTCAAGTGATTTAGGATTGATTCACTTCATATTCAAGCTGTTTCGGATTGATTCACTTCATATTTCAGTGATTCATGTCGGATTCACTGCATAGTTAGGCCATTCAGATCTGATTCACTTGATATTAAAGTGATGCAGGTTTAAATTACTTTATGTTCACCTGTTTCAAGTATGAAATACTTGATATTCAAATAGGTCATTAAGTTTTGTTTTACTGCATTTTCCATTTGATCAAGTATGATTCACTTCATGTTCAAGCAGTTTAGGGCTAATTCACTTCGTTTTCGAGTGAATCATGCCTGATTCACGTTGTATTTAAGTGTTTCAGGTACTATTGACTGCATTTTCGAGAGATTTAGGGCTGAATTACTTCATAGTTAAGGACATCATTACTGATTCACTCCATATTTGAGTGATTTAGGTCTGATTTATTCATTTACAAGCAATTCATGTCTGATTTACTTTATATTCAAGTGTTTAAAAGTCTTTTTTGGGAAACTCCATGAGACGATTTTTTGGAAAGACCATTCTCTATGCTGGAATTTTCTATGGCTCTTCTTTCATGAAACAACTCCTCTCCGGGACGCGATATGATTAAGTTCAATCTTCTAAAAAACCTCCCAGATATCGCTGAAGACGGTTGTTTGACCTGTTCAACTCATTCATGGAGCACAAAATTGTTCCACCTGAATGGAGACAGGTCAAAGTAATAGCTATCCAAAGCCTGAGAAACCAGCGTCTGATCATATTTCGTACCGCCCGATCGCTATGTTATCATGTTTAAGGAAATTATTAGAAAAAATAATCCTATCCCGACTCGATCACTGCTTTCCAGTACTCAATGTACTCAATGTGGCTTTCGCAAGGGCAAAGTAACAGATGACTGTCTAGCGTTGCTTTCATCAGATATTCAACTAGCCCTTGCTGACAAGGATCAATTGGCTTCGGTTTTCTTGGATATTAAGGGCGCTTTTGATTCGGTTTCCATAGTTATATTGTCAGAAAAATTGCACAATAGTGGACTACCTGGAATATTGAATAATTTCTTGTACAATTTGTTGTCAGAAAACACATGAGCTCCACTCTCTGTCAACTGACAACTTCCAGAATTAGCTATATGGGCCTTCCCCAAGGCTCATGTCTGAGTCCCTTGCTTTATAATTTTTATGTTGAAGATATTGACAACTGTTTGGAAGAACCATGCACGCTTAGACAACTTGCAGATGATGCTGTGGTCTTTATGAAGAGCCCACGAACAGAAATCCTGCAAAGACCATTGGGAAATTCCCTTGATAATCTATCCACTTGGGCTAGAAATTTGGGGATCGATTTTGCGCCGCAAAAAACTCTACTGGTTATATTTTCAAGGAAGCAGAATCCTGCTCAACTAAAGCTTAAGCTTTTGGGAACAGACATCGACCAGTCTTTGACTTCAAAATACAAATAATACAATAAATGAAATGAAATTTTCTACGAACAATTACCGGAACATGGTAGGGTGCTCACCCGGAAGACCTCATAAAACTCTACAAAACAACTATTCTATCTGTTCTAGAGTATGGCTCTTTCTGTTTTCTCTCAACAGCAAACTGCCACCTGATTAAATTGGAACGAATTCAATACAGTAATACCTCGATATAACGTAACCTCTTTATAACGTAACTCGATATAACGTAATTTTTACCTCGATATAACGTAACTTTTTTTTTGACCCCATTTATTTTTACAATTTTTATCAAAAACATGGTTTATGAACTGCTATAAACATTTTTCAAGATTCAAACACCAACCAATACTAAATTAAAGCAATTCAAGCGTTTACCACAGACAAACAGACGTAACGCTAATAACAAATAGCGATCAAAATCATAGTTGAGAGAGCATATACACCCAATGCTAAAATTGATGTATTTGGCCGGTAGACCAACAGATGGCGGTAGTGTGTAAACGTCAAACACGAACAAAAACTATGCGAGCGCTGCCGGTGGTGGCCTGACCACCTACAATATATTTGAATCGACAGTTAAAAAGGTGGTCGATGGACAACGGTAAGAGTGTGATGTCTGTTTGTCTGTGCGTTTACTATCACTGAATACAGTCATAAATCGATATCGAAATTTCTCGGCGAATTCTGAGGATGCCTCCAGATATTCCGACAATAATTGCTCCATGGACTTATCTTAAACTGTCCTGGTATTCATGTATAAACTTAAAACCTATTCTTAAAATAATTCCGACAGGGATATTCCAGAAATTGTACAAGTTGACCCTCCAGATATTCATGTGTTATTTCTCCAGGACACAAAGTGGATTCAACTATGCATTCTACAAACAATTCCACATATGATACCTTATGCTTTTCCGGAGTCTAGAAATTTATAAATTATTTCAGCATATTTTCATGAATTCTTCCAGCGGCCTTTTTAAAGAACAATCCAGTTATAATTAACCGTATAAATGGATCCACTGGCTTCGGTGTCTTCAATGAAAATTCTTCCGCCTTCCGAAAACTTCAGGAACCTTGTACGGTTGCTGAGCTGGCAGCAATCAACTTCGATTTGGGGATGATCTCTAACATGCCCGCAGATCACTTCTTCATCTTCTAAAAATAGTCTCAGTTCTATTGAGGAACACCAATCGATGAAAACTGTAAAGCATGCATCTTACTTTTTTACAAAAATAAGAGAGCAGATGTGTGCACTGGTCGAAAGATCATATAAGATTACCTTTGTATGGGTCCCCTCACATTGCTTAATTTATGACAATGAGAAGGCGGACTCTCTCGCAAAGGTGGGCGCTGAGGAAGGTGAGATTTATGATAGAAGAATTTCACACGATGATTTTTTTTCATTTAGTACGACAAAGTTCTCTTCACGGTTGGCAAAGCGATTGCCTAAATGGCCAACTGGGACGGTGGTTACATTCCATAATTCCTAGAGTTTCCTTGTGAGCCTGGATGAAAGGTTTGGACGTAAGTCAAGATTTCATTCGCGTGATGTCAAGGCTTATGTCCAACCATTACTCGCTAGATGCACAATTACACAGGATTAACCTCGCGTTGAGCAACATTTATAATATGTGTGGTTTCGGTTTTCATGACATCGATTACATAGTTTGGCAGTGCACGGATATGGACGCATCCAGAGCGCAACTTTTGGATACCCTGGATGCCCGAGGTAGACAACCCTATGTTTCAGTTAGACATGTGTTGGGCACCCGCGATCTTATTTATATGGTCGAAATTTACGATTTCCTTCGCTTGTCTTGTATAAAAGTTTTATTCTCTTATGTTCTATTCCCCAGTTTTTTTTGTGTTTTGTCCCCTTTGTGTTGGATTTAGGATCCTGGCCATCTGGCAGTCGAATTCCCGCTATAAATCGCTACCAACGCCATGAAACGAAAATCAAGATGCCACGTTATGCCTCCCGGATGAGCTGCTGAGAACCCTGATCCCAATCCCTACCATGTCCTTCCTTCAAAAATTGTGACCACTAACCTCGAGCTGCCACGAGTACCCTGGCTCAATCCTATATTAATGTTGAACTGGAAAAAGCCAATTAATTTTATGTATGTAATAGAAATACAAAAAAAAAAAGAATTTCGGCACCGTAAAGCGTTAAACGCATTTGAGCCTCAAAATGAACTATTTAAAAAAAAGTTGGATTTAATTTACATTTCAGTTATTCAGGTCTGATTTGCTTCATATTTATGGAATTAAGCATTTTTAAGCACGCTCAATTTTACATGCTCACTAGCACCACCTATCGGAGAAATTGCGAACCAAACTGTTTATTTTTCAGATGTCCGTGACCTTCTGAATAACTTTGCCGAAGACTCGATCTTTCTATCTCCCCAAGTAGCACACATGTTATAATTGATGAAGATTAACTGTTATATGTCCAGATTTTGTCATATTTCAGTTGATATACCTTAATTGTAACATGTGGATCGCAAGATAGAACTTGCTTTCGGATGTTCTTGGTCCGCTGAACAGGTTTGCTGGTTCTTCGATATCATAAGGATTTCGAGATATAGCATTATCAATTTACTTGTATTGTGGTGATGCTAAACTTTTTGGGGAGTGATTCAATACTCAACTGTTTGTTGCAATACTTATTTTAGTGAGTCCGTATTCATGACTGGTAGTGTATGTGTACCAGAAATATCTAATACAATACAACAAATACAATAATTTCCATGCAGACGTTTCCAATGAATATTAGCGTGATTTGAACGAAGCAAATACTTTACAACTCAAAACTTTGGTGGAAGGTCATGCATGGTGTGGACAGGATTTCGTGCCTCTGGGAAACTAGACCTTGCTTTAACGTCGTTCAAAATGAACATTAAGGATTATATGCTGGTGCTCGAAACTCGACTGTTGCCATTTATGCGTAGATTCCGTCACAAAAAGTTCACTTTTAAACAGGATAATGCCGCTATCTACGCCAGCAAGGAAGCTAAGCAGTGGATAAAGGACCGTAAAATCGATCTTCTCGACTGGTCTACTCGCTATCCAGACCAGGGATGAAAAAAGTACTGGAGCAAACATTTACCGCCTCTACATTTACAGCTTTCTACACCACCATCAAAATCCAAAGCAAACCATGACTTCTTCTTCCTATCGTTTTTCAACCCCGAATGCGAAATGACTCGAGCACAGTGGTGACACGATTTTTGCGGTTCTCGGGGTTTTGCATTTTTGCTCGACAAAGGCAGCATGAAATTGAACTTGTTTATACAGGGTGTTAGGTTCGTGAGTGCAGACATTTTAAAGGATGATAGAGGACCATGTTAGATGAAAAAAATCGTTCTACGGATATGGTCAATTCTTAACTGTTACCGAGTTATTAAACATTTATTGTTTTAGGATATGTTTGTCTTTAAATGGTTATTACTTTGGAATAGTTCAACGAATCTCAATTCTCTTACTTCCATTTGAAAGCTAATTAAATTTCCAATCTACTAACAACTTTACATCTAATGGGTTTTGCAAATAAATTCATTTTTAAGAGCAAATAAGTTCAAAGGTAGTGATTTTTCTCTTGTTTTTTTAGTTTACTTTAAAAAATGCGTAATAAATTTCATGCTTGTCTTAAGCAAAGTTGTGTGCTTCAAGCTGCTCTACAATTCGTTCTTTGACACCAAACTGCTATCTCTACACGTTCTATTGCAATTTTGATTTGAACACGCCACTTTGGGTCATAAATTGTGGTCCGTAAACGCAACATGTAACAGTTCATTTCACCCCACTGTGTTGCAAAAGTTGACGAATTGTTTGCATCCGCGCACAGCACACTTGATCTCAGGTTTAGACAACAACAGCTTGGCGCGTATGATTAAGCACACGCTGCTGTGCATTCTTTTGTATGCTGTTTGAAACTTAAAATAAATCGTTTTTGTCCGATGGAAATCAACTTTTCAAAATGTTGAAGGAGTGTAGTAAAACATTGATCGGTTTGTTATTTTTCTGTTGATGATTGATCTGAATTGTAAGCAATAATTGTCATTGCTCGTAGAGTTAATGTTTTAAAGTACTGCATAACAGTATTGAAGAAACAACATTGAACATACAAAAAATGTTTATCTGGTTGATTCATATCAGTTTATTTGTAGGCTCTGTGAACTGTTCCAAAGACTGCGAGGATGCTGCTAAACATTTGAAAGCAGTAACACGCTTACGATACTTAAAAGCTTTGAGTGAACCCCAGTCCCAGTTTTACTGTGAATCTCATTCAACTGTTAACGCCAGGAATTAAATTGTATAATGATTCATTCAAAAATAACCTAGAAACTTTGCTGGAAGTTTCCCCAGCCCTATTAACTATTCAAGAATATCTCGAGAAATTAATTCAGGGATGCATCCAGACATTTAAAAAAAGTGTCTACACTGAGGAATTGTCAAATAAACTCTTCTATGAATTTTTCAGCTCTTTTTTAAGAAATTGTTCATGGTAACCCTCACCAAATTTGTAGTGGAATTCGTTTAAAAGTGCTTACAAAATTCATCCTGATATTTACTAAAGTATTCGTGTTGAAATTTATCTAGGGATTACACCAGGAATCTCTCAGGTTCTCTTATAAAACCAGGACAAATTCAAACTGGATTTCCTCCAAATATTTTTTGAGGAATACATGTAATTTTCAATTCAATTCTTCTCAAATTATCCAACAAATTCTTCAGAGAGGTGCTGAAAAATGTTTGAAACAAGAAATTTCATGACGATATCGAATAATGAGTTGATGTAAAAATTGAATTCCAGGAATCCTTGAAAAAATCTTCAATAGACTCGATGGAAAAATGTCTGATAATATTCCTTGAAGAACCACTCGAAGTTTGGTTAATTGTGTTTATTTTAAAGATCCATTCCTCCAGAATTGATCTGGAAATTCCTCCAGAGTTTCTCCAGGAATTTTTCTATAAATTTTTACGGAGTTCTTCCAGTTATTCTTCCGAAGTTCCTCTGGACCTCCACCGGTAGTTTCTCAACAGTTCTTCCGAAAAAGTCTCCAGAGCTCCACCGAAAGGGTACTCTTCCGGAGTTTCTTCTGGAATTCCTTCGAAGCTCCACTGATTTTTTTTCAAACGTTGCTTCCTAAATTCCTTTGGAATCCCTCCCACAATTTCTCCGGAGCTCCTCCAGGAATTATACTGTAGTTCCTTTAGGAATTTACACACGAGTTGCTTCAAGAATCTGGCAGCTTCACCAGAAATTCTACCGCAGTTTCTCCAGGAATCCTGCCAGTTGTTCCTCCGAGAATTTTCCAAAAATCCACCCGAGAGTTTTCTTAGAAGTCCTCCGGGAGTTCCTCCAAAAATTCTTTCAGGAGTTTTTCCACAAATTCCTTTGAGAGGTCCTCCAAGAATTTCTGAGGATTCCTTTCCCGGGAGTTTCTTCAAAATTTTCATAGGAAGTTCCTTCAAGAATTCCTTGAGACCTCATCTTAAAAATTCCTGAGTTCGTAAGAAGTCGCTATGAAGGAAATCCAATGGAATTCCCTGTAGAGCTCTGGAGGAACTCCGGAGGATATGCTGGATGGAATTAAGAAGAACCCTGGACAAATTCGTACAGAACACTTAAGGAACTCCTTAGCCGAGTGGTAAGAGTCCGCGGCTACATAGCAAAGCCATGCTGAAGGTGTCTGGGTTCGATTCTCGGTCGGACCAGGATCTTTTCGCATAGAAAATTTTCTTGACTTTCACAGAGTATCATCTTACCTGCCATACGATATACGAATGCGTAAATGACAACATTAGCAAAGAAAGCTCTCAGTTAATAACTGTGGAAGTGCTCATAAGAACACTACGCTGAGAAGCAGGCTCTGTCCCAGTGAGGACGTAATGCCAATAAGAAGAAGAAGACTTAAGGAACTCCGGAGGAATACCAGGAGAAACTCTTGAGAAGTTCGCGGAGGAACTCTGGAATATTTCGCTGAGAAAATCTAGGGGAATTTCCGGAGTAACTCTTGAGGAATTCCTAGCGGAACTCCGGAGGATTTCCGATGAATTACTGCACAAATTCTGGAAAATTCCTGGAAAAAACTCCGAACTTTGGCGGTAATACCTGCTTGAAATCCAAAGAAATTTCCGGAGCAAATCTGAAGGAATTGCTTGAGGAACTCCGACAAAAATGCCATGAGGAACTCTGAAGAAATTCGTAGTGGACCTCCAAAAGAATTCCTTCAGGAACACCGAAAGATTTGCCGGAGGAATTGCGGAATATTTTCTAGAGAAACTTCGAAAAAAAAAATCCTGAAGGAACTATGGAGGAAATTCTGGAGGAATCTGGCGGGGTTTGACTGTAACGCTTAATCGTTCTGATTTAACGGCTACGTAATCTTTCAGAAAATGAAACGAGGTTTATAACTTGCCCTACGTTTCAACCCGGGGTTGGTGTCTTGGAACTTTGGAGAAATTTCTGGAGGATCTCCAAAGGAACTCCTTGAGGAACTCCGAGGATTTTTTGAAGGAACTCCAAAAGAATTCCTAGATCCATAAAGGGATTCCCGGCAAAAATTTTGAAAGAATTTTTGGAGAAATTTCTAGAGAAACTACGATGGAACTCCTTGAGAAACTCTGAAAGAATTCCGTGAGAAAATCCGAAAGAATTCCTGGAGAAACTTGGAAGCCCGGAGTACTTTGAAAAATTCCCGGTGGAGCTCTGGGGGATTTCCAGAAGGAAAAATCCTGGAGGAATTCCGGATGAATTGCCAGAAGAACTCCGGACAAATTGTTGAAGGAACTCCAGAAGAACTGCTGGAGATCTGCTGAGGAATTTACGAGGGCAATCTGGACAAAATCCTGGAAGGATTTCTGAAAATACTACGGAATAACTCCAAAAGGAGCTATGAAGGAAATCAATGGAATTCCCTGTGGAGCTTTGAAGGATAAGCTGGATACAATCCAGAAGAAGTACTGGAAAAATTCCGGAGGAATGAGTGTGCTCTTTCTGTTAGAGCTAATAGATTTCAATTAGTTGAAAACACAAGTGAAATATTAACGATTGAATGTTTTAACCCTTTTTTCAATCATTCACCTTGGAATGGCTGCCTGAAAACGGTCATGGTGTAGAGACAAAAACAGTCAAGCAGTGTGTGAACCGTTGGCAGCGCAACGCCTGATGGTATTGATGCTGCTGCTGCTTTGTGTTTTGGATGACTGGCAGAATCGAAGAACTGTCGTGAATATTAGTCACAGTTCGCAAGCCTGATCCAGACATTAATCCCGTCTAAAACCTTTGGGACTATCGTATTCGTAGGATTTATGCCGGAGGGAAACAGTATGGAAGTGTTAGTGAGCTCAAATTAGCCATTCTGGAGGATTGAAAACAGTTTTCTACAAAACATGGTAAACAGTATGCCAAACCGTATGTTCCAGGTTATCAACAGAAATGGCAAAGTAATCAAGTATTGACTGATTGAATTTGATTTTTTTTCTTCTTTTTTCTGCAATTTCTCGCACATTCTCGGTAGTTAGGCAAAATAGCTATAGAGGCTCCCAAAATACTGATATTCTCGTTAGCGCTTTTTAATCTAGTACGAGATATACTGTACAAGTCAAAAGCTCCAAGAAATTTATAAATTTTCTTTGAAACTTTTTGAATTTTATCACAATGTTTCCTACCTAGATGTGGTCTCAAGCTAACTGGACAGAGTGTATGCAGAACACATGTGAGACATCAATCTTTGGTACTGTCATCCATAATCAATAAAATCATTTTTGGAAAAGTTGGCAATTTTACGCTTGGAAAAAACTTAATTTTTACAAAACTTTAATTTTATTAGTAAGATTAGAGAAAAATCTTTAATGCATTGCAAATTTTCCGTCAATAAATAGCTAGTTAGAAGTTATTGTTTGAAGGGATACTCCGATAAATGTTACAACACTGACCATAGTTTACTGTACTTATGTTCGACGACTTCAGTTTATTGTATATGATAAAACTGATTAAGCTAACTTTATTTAATGAAACAGTCAGTATTAATTGTAGAAATGCATTTATTAGCGGTTTCTTCACCACCGCTGGTTTAATTGTATGGATAAACGTGGCTTACGGCGTAAGCGAAGGTGAAGAAATCGGCCCTTAGGTAATTAAATACTACAACAGAACAGGTATTGCCCAATAATGTCCCAAATACATCACAAATGTTTGTGACAAAACATGAGGTGAATAATAAAAAAATACTGTTGAATGAAGAGTTCTGTTCTGTTCTTAACTTTTACACACTTCATTGCTTAATTGTTTCGTCCTTATGAAAATGAACTTTTATTCCATAAACATCATTTGTCAATTATGTAGTACAGATATTTAAACGAAAGAATTTTTACCAATACGATTAATTACACTTTATTTTAGCAGTGACTGTATATTAAAGGGACGAATGGCAGAACAAGTACAATTTGAAAATTTGGAAAAATTCCTGAATTAATCTTTCTATTCATACCATATTCTGCTGAGTAATTTCAGATAATATAATAAAAATTCCGATTCTTCGTAGAAATTCAAGAAATACTCAAATATTTTTTTTTTGCCGCTCGTACACTTTGAATACAAATGTAAACATTGAACCAATAATTTTAATGAAAAAGTTATTTTAGGCTTTTTCATATTTTTGCGCTCTTTCTGATCTGTTTTTTTTTTATAACGTTGTCAATGACAAACAAATGAATGCAGGGAAACAAGTAGGACGGTTAACTTTATTGGTTCGTGTACAGAAATTTCCTAAAAAAAATGATTTTAGTGCTTAAAACATCTCATTCCAGATTGAAATTGATTCTTTGTCAACGTGATTATTTTAAATTTCTGAAACCACTCTTCATTCTTATTTTGAGCTCCCTCAATGCAAATATGCTTGCTTAACTCTTAACAATATAATATTTATGGTAATAGTAAATAATAACATTTTACATACAAATATAATGAGCAAACCGTTTAATCCAGAACACTCATTTAAAAAAACTGTCATTGATTTATGACCGTAGTATTAGAAAATAATATGATGATGCAAATTTAGTTATCAATTTGAGCTCAGTGATAAAATAATTTACTCTTACTTAGATCTTCGTCAAACAAATTTGAGTTCTCATTACATTATGTTGCTGTCAATTCACTTGGCTGACAACAAAACCAGTTATCAAATGATGCTAACCAGGTTACAAGATTTATTATCATTTTGCTATTCAACTTTGCTTGGGAAGGATTTTTGATAATTGTATTTTCATACCAAAAATTTTGAGCAATTGCTTGTGTTGTGAGTTGTTATTCTCATTTTCTGTTCCGAAACATTTTGGAACTCATAAATTTATTGCACTTCATTTATGAGCATTGGATAACATGTGATAATATAATAGAAGTAAATTGAAATGCTTAATTACTTTGTTTTAGATGATCTGCTGGCTTCTCCAATGCTTTCAAAAGATTTCCACTCCTCCAATCAGTTTGTTTTCTTCACAGTCCGACTATGCACATATTTCCACTGGTTTCAAACTCAATCAATACTTATCCGGATGCTTTTAAATTTCTTCTTATTCCTTTATTTTTTTTTGCTTCAATCCAAAGGCTCACAATCACGTAAAGAATCACAATCACAACACAATAACAACCACCGGGCCAGCAAAAAAATCACAAAGTCGGACGTTCTTGCTGTTGCTGCGGGATCAGGGGCCGGCGGGTTTGCTCCCCATATGCTTCGAGCTAAAAACTGCGGCAACCGTCATAAAATTGGCATTCCAAACCACACTGCTGCTTCTGGTTTCTGCTTTCGCCAGACCACCACAACACCATCGATGGCACCCAATTTATGGCACGAACACGACTTTCACTTTTTTTTGGGTGTTTTTTCTTCACGTGCTTTTTAAGGCTCCAAGGAACAGCTGTGTCACAAAGATGGGGAGCTTCTTCGGTGAAGATTCGCTCTTCTGATAGGCCTGGGAAGTTTTACCGGTTTATTATTCGGGTAATAAATGACCTTTAACGAATGATGCGTTAGAGCACTGTTTGGAGTTTCGGAGATTATTTTTCGTTGAGGCTGATGAAGATTTGTGAAGTTGTTTTTAAAGGACTCTTCCTCAATTGCCCTGGATTTAGAACGAAACACTTCGTAGCAATTGAGCTTGTTTACGAAGACGTCGTGTGATGTGCTCTAAACATACATCCGAGTGTCTCCTTCCGAAGCACTTCACTCAAATCCACTCTGCTTATTGAATAATTAACACGGCAATTTCACTTTTCCGGTCCATCGGATCATCGACAATAACAACAACATCGACAGCACTTTCAAAGGCAGAATATCTTCCTTTTTTCTCTTCACGCCGAAAAGAGGGCGAAATCGATTTTCACACCCTCCGGCCACAATCCGTAGCACGCTGCATCCATTCTACACACTCTTGGCACGCTCTTTTTCCGTTCGTTCGTTCGCAAACGGAACCTCTTTCACCCACCCCCTGAAATCCTTTTCACTCGTATCCTCTTCGCAATCACCTGTCAGTATTTTTCACTCTCTGACCGAGCCTCTCGGCCTATTCCTCATACCCCGCCTTTGAACCGTGGGAAATACGACAAATACGCGCCTGAAATATCCTTCTGCCTGCCGACGCGGCACGGTCACGTACTTTGCGTTCCGATACAGTCTTCAATCCTTTGGCCTAGATCCTTCCCATCAATCGGACAGATTGCTCCGCGTGGTTTCCCGATTCGCACGGATCCGATTCTATCGCCATCTCTGATATGGACCTCCAATAATCCCCCCTAAAGGTAGGCAACCATCCACTATTTCTTCAGTGAAAGAACACTCCGACGAGCACCGACGACGAGTACACGACAGCGGCGACGATTTTCCGTAAGCACCTTCAGAACCCAACTGAAGCTCCTTCATCTCCCACGGTGGGAAAAGCTGCTGGTTGCTGGCTGTTTCTGCTGTTCGGTCGAGGACGACGCCCGTTCCATCCGTTTCTGTGAGTTCCGATTCGGCCTCATCCAATGTGCTGAGAGCGAGAGCGGGAGAGCAGCGAAAAATCGACGAGCATGCGCTTCGTCGCTCATCGGTCCGGATGAGATGAGAATCGGTATCAGCACGTCTCACTGCTAGTGAGATCCCGGTGAGAAGTGAGTTCGACATCGGGACAGCTGTTTTTCCATGACCTAGGTGAGGGCTGTAGAAGTGTGCGTGTGATCCGACGTAAAGGCAAACTAGGTCCCCCGAAACTGACCGATTCGGGAGAGCTTGGGGGTGGTTCCGGTGGATGACCGGTCCTGCTGAGACGTGGAAGTGGGTTGACGTATTTCTGCTTATGCTAGGAAGAGCGACTCGTGGACGCACATCGCAGACAAGCTGACGATAGGTAGCTCACCTATATTTGCGAGGCAGTTGGGACAATGCGAGGGTGAGCATATTTTAGTTGAAAAGTAAATATTTGTGAGGGATTTATTGTTCTCTGCGCTGCTTGAGGGGGAGCTCATTAGAGCGACTGGAATGGTGGTAATGGTATTTTCTATCTTTTTTTTTGGATGATGAGTATCTCACCTGGTGAGGAGGGTTGGCATTGGGGGTTTCAAGGATAAGGGGAAGCCTTACATGTGATAAAGATGATGCTAAAATGATGAACAACTTTATGAGGATTAGGACGATGACTGGTGTGTCTGGGAAATGTTTTCATTGAATTATTTGTCTAAACGTAAGTTTTCCCACGATAGCGATGGAACGTTAGTGCGAGGAACAAAAAAAGGTTGAAAGCGCTTACGGAGTGGAATAATCGGATTATGTATGGCATCTGAACGCGATTTAATCTTTACATATTAAATCAGTTTAATAGTAAGGGGCTGTCCATGACTTACGTTAGATAACTTAAACGGTTTCCGAACCGGTCTCCTCCTATGGTAATACTTTTTGTATTAACATTAAAGATAATTTGTATGGTCGTAAGAAATCTCAGACTCTCCTCCCATCTTTGCATAATTAATGGACAACTCCGTCGTTGATTTGAACATTTTCAAAACCAATTTTCTCGTTCAAAACCAATTCTCAATTCTACAACCGAAACACAATGGACCCTGTGGCGAATAGAGTTGTTATAGATTAAAATAAAAAAATAGAGTAAATTAATTTCGATTTAACTTGTATTATGCTAAGCGTGTACAAAAGATGTCAAACAACGAGTGAAAGAAAACGAAAAGTGGATTAGGTGAAATGCGCGAAACGAGAATTGTGGGAAAGAATCCAGTTTTGAAAACAACTCGATCAGTTTGGTGACAACTTTTGTAGCAAACGGACGGTGTTTGCAATAGTGTGTTTATTTGTCGGTTCGGCTCAAGTTTGGCCGATCAGTTGGGTTTCGGTTACTACAGACCCATATTTTAAAAATAAGTTTCAGTTTTGAACAGAAAAACTGCTTTTGAAGTTTCTATGATGACGATGATTATGATGGCGGATTCTTGTACGTTAAAAGCCATTCAATGAATCATAGAAGGCAACTCTTTCTGCACTCTGCATTAAAACAACGGTGCTACCGTATATGAGATTTAACATTTAATTTTCAAAAATCATTGAGGGCATTCCAGCCAAAGATAAGAAATATATAAAATGTCTTAATCTATCTAGAAAACTAAAACATTGTCTGAAGAACAAGCCTTTAATCTCCAAACAAATTCAACAGGGGGGTTAATTAGCCAATAATTAGCTACCCAATATAGAATTAACATGGCGTCCAGTGTATTTGTTTTGATTCTTTTGGGACTGGCAAAACATATGATTTTTTGGAAAGGAGTCATCAATGATACCTAACTGATGCGTAGAACATCCAACAAGATGTTGAAACGAGGAAAAGTGTCATCAAATACGACGATTCAACGCAATATATTTAATTGCCAGCAACTAGCACTAGCAGTGCAAGAGCCCGAAAATTAGGTGCAAGTTAAAGCAAACCGACCAGAAAGTGGGGTACCAAAACCGCAGAAAACCAAAAAACAATTCGAGGAAAAGCCGAAAATGTATGCAGGATGACAGTCGTGTCAATCCTCTGGATTCAAAATAAAATATTGAAAATGATTCTGAAGCTTCCTCCCTGGTATAGTAGGCCGTGTCAATTTTCACAAATTTTCGAAATCGAAGAACCGCATAGTCACAAATGGTAGCAAATGGGCCCAAACAAAACTCCGCAAAATTTAAAATTCTAAAAATCGTTTAACTACTCGGCAAGTAACTTGAAGCTTAGTAGTTGCAGAATGATGATTTTTACAGCACTAGTCGTAAATTTATCCTACGAGACTAGTTTTGATATTCTACAAAGTTTTTGCAAATTTAATTTTAAAGGTATTTATGCTAAAAGTTTCAAAATATGTTGAAAAATAACAAAGTTATGTTTATTTCACTGAAGGTAATTTTTCATAACTTGAAAATTCACTTTCAAGACGCTTGCACCCCCTCTAAATGTTAATATTTTTGGCTCAGTTTTTGAGGTTTCTCTTTGAATGTGATTAGAATTCAGTAGAGCACACGAATTTTTTGGCTTTGACAACTTTTGAGAAATAAGCCGCACCCTAATGAGCATAGATAACCGTAAACTTCATTGATGCTATTTAGTGATTGATCAGAATAATTGAAATTGCATAAAGCTTCAATAAATTGGCTAACCTTTCTCAATGAGCACAAAGCGCTAGCTCAGATCATTGACAAAGGGAAGGAATATTAGTTAGTAAGGCAGCATCCATTTATTACGTAACGCTAAAATTGAAAATTTTCGACAACCTCCCCCCCCCTCCGTAACGCTTTTTGCATGGAAAATTTCAAATTTTTGTATGCGTCGTAACGCTTGAGCCTACTCCCCCCTCCCCCTAGAGCATTACGTAATTTGTGGATGCCGTCTAAGACAGCCATTTACTCCTCTACCGGCAACTTCATTTTTTACCGCAAAATAAATATTTAAATCGTTATAACTTTTTTGTTTTTCAATATTTTTGCACCATTTTTCACAACTTCTCAAACAGCTCTTCTTGTTTATGAATCCGTGTCGATATTGATCATTGGTGATCTGGTTTTGAAGATATTGCAAAATTCCTTGGGGGACCGACATTTTTCATATAAAATGTCTCTGGCGGCCATTTTGTTTTTGGTCAATTTATCAAAAATATGAAATGTGGGCTATATAATGCTTGATAATAAAGAGCTACTCTGAAAAAATCATACCAATCAATTGAGAATTCTTGGAGATATCTGATAATTACGATATGATGTTTATTGAAGTTTTTAAGATCTTGATTTTGCCAGCGTGGTTCCAGAAACTTAAATGCTCTTCAAAAATTGCTTCATTTTTCACAACATACTCTCATTGATATATTGTTCCGAAGAGTGAACATCCCAATACGATAAAAATTCTGTAGCCTACGAAATTAACAGGGGGTTCTGGTTACGCGTCGGTCCCCCAAGGAATTTTGAAATACCTTCAAAACCAGATGACTAATATTCAATATCGACACAAATTCTAAGACAAGAAGAGTTTTTTGAGAATTTGTGACAAAATGGAGCAAAAATATTGAATAAACGAAAAAGTTATAACGATTTGAATATTCACTTTGCGACAAAAAATAAAGCTGCCGGTAGAGGGGTTAATGCAAGAGACCGAAGAATCTTCTGCATCTCCACAGTTGTCATACAAAGGATCTAACACGGTGTGATAAGGTAAGCTGAAACCTTTGATCGATGATTTGATCCACGGTATATTCATGCCTAACCAGAATCGCTCTAAAACTCGATCACCGAATTGTGTGATCTCGATTTTATTGCTCGCCCTGCAGGAAACAACAGAATCGAAGTATCAACTATTACTGGTTGATTGAGGATATTGTTTGGAGACATTTTTTAAAAGGAACTGTCTCACAAGTAGCTCGGACAAATTCGTTATGAATCGCAGTTTAATTTACAAGATTTATTTTGCAATGTTTCATTTATGACTTCCTCAAACAATTCTTGAAAATAAGCATTCAACTGCACTGCAAATAATATCCTTTTAAAACCCAAGACGAAAGTTGCAATTTGAAGAGCAATATTTTTAAGCATTATCAAAAGAATCTCCGATAATAGTTTAGGAGTATTTTAAAACAAGAAATGAAGGAATTTATCGAAGGACTATTTTAGATAGATCCTTAGAAAGTTTGAGAAATGCCAGAAAAAGCAAAAAGAATATCGGAAAAGATTTCTGTGAAGATTACATATTTTTTAAAAGTTTTGTCAATGTGAAAAACATCTTCATTATTTTCCTATATTTGTACTCGAATTCATGTTTTATGGATTCTTGGATATCTATCACTCTCGTTAGCTTGATAGACTCGAAAAACTAATTGAACAAGTTCGGTAGGCGCTCTTTCGCGAAGGCAGTAGATTTCGTCAATGCAATGAAGTACGGTCAGAGTTATCGTATCTATATGTTACCCATTACCCTTTACAGGATACATGCGATTCTTTACGATTTCGTATACAATATTTTGATAACTCTCCTCATGTCCTCTTGTCACACTTTGCTGTACACTTTTAATATCAAGATGCGGAGAAGACTGACGCACGGGCATTATGATGACAATGACAGGCCCACAAGGACGGAAGCGGATACCATATGTTGGTTTTGCATGTGATGTTTATGTTGCACGTTGGGAAGGGTGTATCAATAGTGGTAGAGGAACATAAAAGTTCGCTTGTATTGGGTCGACACGTCTGCTGAAGAACCACGAGGACCAATCGTTCAGTCATTTATTATTGATTTCATTATCTAAATGCAACAGTGTAACGTTCTATGCGCGTTTCATTCAAACTAGTTTTAGGAGGGAAAGATACGTTTGGCATATGTTTGTTTGTTATATAGACATTTGCAAATGGATGTTTTTTCCCTTCTTGTTGTAGTTACTCTGTTAGTTAGTAATTGGTACTAAGTTTCTCCTTCCCTCGAAAGAAAACAAAAATTTTGATCAAAATATTATCTTCCATCAGGATTTTCTTATTTTCTAAAGGTAGGTTCTTTTTTCGCGCTATTTCAACGGTGTCCGGCCATTTGGCCGAACGCCGTTTGGCCGAAAGGATCATTTGGCTGAATGCCGTTTGGCCGAATCACGAACAAAAAAATCAAATGGCTACAACGCTGATGTGTAGGGTTCATAAATGTGACCCAATAACTGATAAGCTAATTAATTTGTTGATTTTTATGATGTGACGGGACGTCATGTTTGCCACTGTTTGAGCTTCAAGAGAAGCATAACATCGACCCTTTAATTCAGGACGAAGCTGTGAGCTCCACACTTCGCGTCAAGACTCTGAGGTGATGATTGATTCGCCACTGGATTACCGACGGTGTAATAAGGTTTCAAGTATTTTTAATAATTTCATTAGATTTTTTCCCTTCTTTTAAACAAAGGCTATTCTTTCGAGTTATACTGGTTCCATTACTATCGGCAATAGTTTAGCTTATATTTTAATTGGGAATTTTCCCTTCTTCAAATCATCGGCAGTTCTTTGTAGTTGAACTGATGAAATTATTGTATGCATTACACTTGCTTAAATTTTCATAAGAGATTTTCCCTTTTTTGGATCACAGGCTGCTCTTTTAAGAGAGAAAATATTTTTCATAGTTATTGGAATTATAGCTTATAATACGTTTTATTCAAAACACATTTTTTTGGCTAAATAATTAACTTAGGTGAGATGTCATTCTTCTTCAAGATTACGATTACAACATGAGAACTGAACACTGCACCGTTGCTTGCGTATAGCAATAAGCTACTCGATGAACACTTACGTCAAAGGAGCACACTGTTTCTCCGTTGTGAAAAGAAGAAGCCAAGACTTGTTGATGTCAGAACCACACACAAACAGACGTAACACTTAGAACGAATCACGATCAAAATCATAATCGAGAGACCATGTACGCCCAATGCTAAAATGCGAGCGCTGCGGGTGTTGGATTGACCACCTACAATATATTTGAATCGATCGCTAGAAAGGTGGTCAATGGACAATGACGAGAGTGTGACGTCTGTTTGTCTGTGTCAGAACTCTGACATATATTACTTAGTACAATTCGAGGGATCGAAGCAAGCCGACCCAGCAGAAGAACGAACAAATGCCAAAACAGGGACGAAAAAAATCATGCTCACTGTACCGGTACCCCCGTTGGTTTGACCACATTTAATCTGAACACTTTTTAATTTGTACCCCGCTAATTTGCACGTCGTTCAGATTGAAAATGGTTCAAATGTCATTTCGCTCATGGAACGGAGTAAAGTGGAATGGAATGCTGTGGAACGGAACGGAGAATCAAAACAAAACAGTGAAAGAGGTAACCAGAAACACGTTTCTAGGGTGACTAGGTGATGAAATTAAAAATGAATCCCGATGGTTTGCATGAGGTACCGTTCAAATTAACGGGGGTACACTGTACTCAATTCACTGAATTTAGGCCACCATCAAAGTAACCGCACCACCACCAATATGGCACAAAAGTAGATGGGCAAAACAAACAACGATGCCCGTATGTCGTTGGTGTTTTTGATTATCAGAAGCAGAAGAGTGTCAGTTTTAGCAAATTGATTATCAATGAGGTTCAAATTAATTAAAAAATATGCTGCTATACGGGTAATGAAGCATCCGATGCACGGAATGGATTATATTGACGCGTCTTTAGTGTGGCTCGTGCAAGAATTACAACTTCCCGAAGCCGAATGTAAAAAAGTCAAGCTGAATAGAATGAATATCATTTTTTGTTTCCGATTATCAAAAAGCGGTTGAGTAGCAGCAGGTTAACAGGAAACTGAAATCTTTGTTATGTTGTCAAGGTGAGGATAGAAACAAATAAAAATCAACGAAGATTCTACCCAGCAAGTATCAATGTTGGCGAGGGTAGAATGAGTATTTTCGTCCCTGTGCCAAAACATCTGCTGGTGGCTATTACCGCTAGCATCGAAGTGAACAACTGCTTACATTTAGGATGTTCTTCTTTCAGCACTGACTGTGTAACTCAAAAAGCTTATGTATAGAAATGATAATTTATCCTTTTTTTATGAATAAGGTGAATAAGTTCATTACAATTCATCATAAATCCATAATAACTGTAGTTCACTTTTGTTTTCAATTTCGGCCAAATGGCGTTCGGCTAAATGGCGTTCGGCTAAATGGCGTTCGGCCAAATGACCCTTTCGGCCAAATGGCGTTCGGCCAAACGGCATTCGGCCAAATGGCATTCGGCCAAATGACCCGGAACCATTTCAACATGTTCCGCAAAGATACCTTATTCGACCAAACATCCCTTCGGGAGAAACGCCCAATATGCCAATCGTGCGTATGCCAAATATGGCATCATATCTCAATCACCCATTGCAATTATTGTACAATTAAACTATCACAAATCGACACAGCTGTTAGTCACTTCAATACAATGTTTGCATGGGAAATTCTACACTTGTTATTCCTTGTTTTCCATCGCAAGAGTGTATTTCAAAAACAAAAATTGTTCTACTGAATGAGATATTTTAAAACATGCTCCGCTAACAACCACAAAACAATTATAATCACATTTGGTTCTCGATCTTGTGGGAAAATAACATTTGTGGCCTGTAATGAAAAAGACACTTTCCATGACTATGTAGCACAACATGTACGGTTCATATATTACATGCTTAAACCTTGAATATCATCAGCCTATTCCTTGCTTGCGTTCAGTTCTTTCAAGGTTGAGAATTTCCACAGGTGAGAAGTTCCCTCGCCGAGCTCTTGCAAACCGTTGACCTCCAATCACTGCAAAAGCAACCGTTTGCAATTCAATTGTGATTGTAACGGCGAAGTAGAATGTTTGAAATTTACTGTTCAACGAGGAATCGTGTTCGAGCCACGTGGTCGTCTCTACAAGTCACATGGCACGAGTTTTGGTCGGATGGTGGACCGGGAAGAGATTGCTTCTAGTGGTTGGATGTGATGATGTTAATTGGAGGTGAAGTCATGAGAAATGTCGTTACACTGCTGCAGTTTTTAACTTGTTTCGTTTCTTAGGTATCAGAAGTGGAGTACCAAGATTGAAAAACGAGGACTACATTCGCTACTTCACAAACGTCTTATTTTTCTGCGAAGGGATCGTATTCCTTCTGCAGCTAGAACATTCGCTCAACACTGAAAACAATGACCTGCCCGTGAAGATGTGGGAAATCGTAAAATTTGGAACTTGGTGCAATACTACTGTGAAACTGTTTCTGAGCTTATTACTCCACGAAAGGATCACAGTCGTACGGAATTTCATTACCAGTGATCGTGTCAACTCTGGTGACCATGCCTTCGATGACTATGAGTACCAAAAATTCAATCGATATGTTAAGATAATGATCGGACTGCTTTCAAGTCTCATAGTCGTCGACATCATATTACTAACATTGCCAGTTTCTTCTATAGAAGGGGCATTTGCATCTCCACCTCAATTGCAGAAAACTGGAAAAGTGATATCAGGCATCATACACTGCATTACCGTTAGATTTGTATCGTTACTAGTTCATCCTAGATGTTTCTCTAACTTGACAAGTGCCGCTACTCTGCTTTTGGGAATGCGTGCTAAACTCAGGATGTTGTCGCACCGTTTCACAAAACTGTTAACATTGTCTGATTTGAGTTGGGACATTTATTTTGAACACATGTCTCGAGAGTTAAGGGAAGCCTTACTCCAACAAACGGAATATTGGAGGTAATTCATGTGTAATTGATTTTTATTGCACTAATCTAATAGGAAATGTTGAATTCTAGGTTTTTGGGAGTACTGAAGGGTTTGATTGCAGAAATATTTGTTCTGGTTCATTATTTCGCTATTCTCACCATCGGAGCTTTTTTCTACATTACCACTGGTACTGGGATTAGCTTCATGTCGTTTGCGATAACGACAGCTGCTATATATTTGTTACTGGAATACTATTTTCTGTGTCGCTTGGTTGATTCACTTCAGGACGAGGTAAGTTCACATGAACCATTCTATTCCTGATTTGGTTTGATTTAAGTTTTCTTTCTATGTGTAGGCTGAAGCAATGGCTGGTGTGATTCTCGAGTTATGCACTAGAATGCCGTATAGCCGAGAACACCATTCGAAATATATCGAATTAAGGACTTCATTTATGATAATATTGCTCAACATCCGGCAAGGAATGCTAATGAACTGTTTTGGACTGTTTGAAATTTCAACTCTGGCGTTCGTTGAATTGCTTAACACCGCATTCTGTTAGCTTTTCTAATCAGTTTTGGTTGATTCTAGTCATGAAGCACCCCAAGTAGCATGCGAAACGTCTTTCAAAAAGATGCTCTTCACAACATGGTTTAAAATAAGTATTCATTAGCAACTTATCTAGTTTAAGGTCTGATGCATTTGAATATCAAAAGTTCATGATGTTTCATTAATTATTCCATGGCTTTGCAATTTACTTCGTGTTTGGCGTCTAACAAAATTGAAACGACGAGATTTGCTGCAAATGTTCTCCACAGTTTGAAATTTTACCAATATTATCACCATGTGTTCTGTAGCTATTCAAATAAACTATTGCAATTTCTACCAGAAAGCTGATGTTTAGATTTAGTTTTAAATGCATTCATTGCATTTAAGTTGCGTTTAAAACTTCAATTTAAGTAATTTAATTTGCATTCATTGCATTTAAGTTGCGTTTCAATGCCCTCAACTCAAGAAAATCTATTCATATTGCCCTCAACTACACTAACATGTTTTTTTTTTTGTAGAAACTACTGAGTCCATGATGAAACTGCACCAACGAATGTTGAACGACTTCATTAATCTGTTGACTCTACCAAAAAATAGTCAACATCCCTACACAAGAAACTATATTCGGTTTATTTGACCAGAGTTGCAGTATTTATGACTAAAAATATTCTTGATTTGACAAGTTTGGCATTATACTTTTGAGCACAATGTGTTGTACGGTGACACAATCCTTCAGGCATACCTTCCGCTAGCATTCTTTCGGAGATTCCTTCAAAGGTTCCTCTACAAATAATTCAAAATTTCCTCCACTGATTCCTTCAAAGGTGAATCAAAAAAAAAAAAAATTCAAGCAATTTCTTCAGTTATTCTTCGGGGCTTACTCCAAGGCAACCTCCAAGAATTCCTCCAGAGATTGGTATAACAATTTCTTCAAAGGTTCCTTCAGGAATTCCTCTAGAAGTTAGTTCCAAGGATTCCATCACGCATGCTCAGGAATCACAACACATATAACACATAACACGGAATTTTTTTCAAGGGCTTTCTCAAGAAATTCATCACCAGAAATTCCTCCAAGAATTTCACCAGTACTTTTATCAAGCCTTCCTCCTAGGATTCTTCTTTAAATTTCGCGAGGAGATGTTTCAGAACTTCCACCAGGAATTTCTTCAGCGATTGTTTCGAGTATTTTTTCTACAGATCCCTCCAGGGATGACTGGAGGAATTTCTTCAGTGATTCATCAATACTTCTCTCGAGAATTCCACCAAAAAATCTCCCAAAAACATATTTAACACTTCAGTCGTCGCGCTGTTGTATTTTGTACAACAGTAGTGAAAAAAAACTCGCTTATCGTACACAGCTTCAGCGTGGTGGTTCCAACGGTGGCAAACCACGCGACGACTGAAGGGTTAAGAATTCCTCCAGCAAAACTTCAGGAATTTCTAAACAGATTCTATCAGGATTTTTTCCTTGGATTCCACCAGGAACTCTTCTAGAAATCCCTTCCAAGAGATAAGTACACAAATTCCATCAAAAATTTCACCAAGCATTCCACCCGGAGTTGCTCTTATCAAAAAAAATCCTTCACCAATTATCTGTACAAATTTCTTCTAAATTTCCCAAAGAAACACATGCAAAGATTAACTCCAGGAGCTCTTACAATGATTCTACCCAGAGTATCTCCAAGGATTCATCAAGGAGATCCTCTAGGGATTCCATCAAGTATGCCTCCGAAGATTCCATCAGGAAGGCTTCAGTGATTCCACGAGAAATCCTGCAAAATAATTCATCAAAATTTCCTACAAGGAATATTACCAGGAATCCCAGATTCCGCTTGCATTTTTTGAGAGGTTCTTCCGGTATTCTGCTGGAATTTCTCAAAGAATCAAAAAAAAATTTCTCCGTGGATTCCTAAAGGAATTTGTCTATCAATTCCTTCCTGTATTTCTTGAAGGATTTTTGTCCAAAGAATCCCCCAGAAATTACCCTAGTGGATCCTTTAGGATATCCTTCAGGGATCCCTGAAGAAATTTATATTTTGAATCCCAGGGGGAACTGCTGAAAAAGTCACTGGACGAGATACTGAAGAATTCTCAAATAATTGGAATCCTTATAAGAAGTTTCTGATGAATTCCTTGTCAGAAATATCTGGTAAAACTGCTGGAGGGGTTCCAGAAAACCCTCAAGAATCCTTGGAGATATTCCGCGAGAAACTCTAAAAAAGAAAAAAAAATGATGAACCTCTTGAGGATTTCCGGGATAAATCCCTTGACGAATTCCGCGAGGAATCCTTTGAGAAATTCCAGAAGCAATCTCTTGAGTAATTCCGGTGATGAAATCCTTAGAATAAATGTCTGGTTAAATCCCTGGAGGAATTTCTTATAATCCTGAATAATTCTTGGAGATATTGCTGCAGGAATTCCTAAAGGATTAATTCTTCCTGATGGAACCCAGAATAACCCTGGAGGAATTTCGGAAGGAACCTTTAGAAGAATTCTTGATAGAATCCCTGACAGAACTCCAGGAGGATGAAATCTTAGAAGTATTTATAATGACATCCATGAAAAAATTTCTGATGGAATCCCAGCATTACCTCCCAATGAAATCTATTGAAGAACTCCTGATGAAATTCCCAGAGAAACTTTCAATGGAAACCTAAGAAGAACTTCTGATAGAATCCATGGAGGGACTCCTGATGGAACCATTAGAGAAACTCTTGATAGAATTTCTGTAGAAATTCCAGGTAGAATCTCAATGGAAACCAGGAAGGTACTCCTGATAAAATCCCTAGAAGATACCATCAGAAGTTCCAATGAAATCTCTACCTGGAGGAAGTCCTAATGAAATCTCTGAAGGAACTCTTGACGGATCCCTATAGGAACTGCTACTCCCTGGAGGGTATTCTGATATTATGCCTTGTGAAACTCTTTATACAATCCCATGAAGAAATCCTTATAAAATTCGTTGAGGAACCCCTGATATAATCCCTAGAGGAATTCCAAGTGCAATCCCCGAAAAAACTCCTGATGGAATCCCTGGACAAATTTTTGAAAGAATCCCTATAGGAATTCCAGGTGAAATCTCTGGAGGAACTCCCGATGGAACTATTGATATTTTTCCCAGTAGAATCTATGTTCTAACTGAATCCCTATAGAAACTCCTGATGGAATCCCTACAGAAACTATTGATAGAATCCCTGGAGGAACTCCTTATGAAATCTCCAAAAGATACCCTGATGCACTCGAGAAACTTCTAATATAATATCTGGAGGAATTCCAGGTGGAATCTCTGAAGCAACTTATGATGGAATCTCTCGAAGAACTCCTGATGGAATCTCCATAGGTATTCTTTATGAAATCTCTGTAAAAATTCCTGATGGCACTCCGGAAAGAATCTCTAGAGGAACTCCCAAGGATATCCCTAGAATAAATCATGAAGTGAATTCCTCAAGGAAATACTAATAGAATCTCTGGAGAAATGCCAAGTGGAATATCTGAAAGAACTCTTGATGAAATCCCTGGAGGAACTCCTGATGAAATCCCCAGAAGAACTCTGATGGAAACCCTAATAGTAATGGTGTTTCCTGATAGAATCCCTATAGGAACCCCTGATGGATCCCTGGAGGAACTTCTGACGAAACCCATAGAGGAATTCCTGAAAAGACGATCTCGTGTTTAATTTTCTAGAAAAACTACTGATCTCTAGAGCGACTATTGATGGAATCCCTTTCTTTAGGAGCTCCTGCTGGAATCCTTGGAGGAACTTTTTTTTATATTATTTCCTGGTAGAATCCTTACAATAAATTATTTTTTTTTTTTAAAGCACTCTGTGCTTGTGGCCACTACTGTGCCGGAATCAGTTCTCGCGTTCAGTATCATAAGAGCGTAACTGCAGTGATCGATTTCTCTTCATCGATTTTCTCTTTGGATGATTACTAGGTCGGGCGACTGTTTTCGAGTACTATTTTTAACTCAGTACAAAGTACTCATCATCCTTTATCTTACTGCACCGTAAAATGTTACGAGAATCAATCGATTTTCGTGTAATAATGCAAAAAGAAAATCGACGAAGAGAAATCGATCAATGCAGATACGCCTTATGATACTCAACGCGAGAGTTAATCTGTATCTTCTTTACCGATACAGATCTATTTTTAGCTTATCTATATTTACATCTTCTTTCACTCTCTCCTACTCTTTTACTCTCACACCGAGCAGGTAGGAGAGAGCTCTGCTGTTAGTGAGGCTAGCTGCCTGCGAAGAGGGTCAGTTTGTCTCAGTCACCATCTGATACTGACGGAGGATGGATGTGCTCCCCAAAGCACAGTCCTCCGTGAAGCGCCTTCTGTTGGCTGGACGGGTTTTTTGTGGAGGGGCTGGGAATCGAATCCATGACCTTCCGCTTATGAAGCGAAAGCGTAACCTCAAGGCTACAGAACCCCCTATACAATAAATTCTAATGAAAACATTTAAGTTCTGTCAGAATTCCAGGTAGAATCTCAGACGGAAATCCTTATGGAAACCTTGGAGGTACTCCTGATAAAATCCCTAGAATAACTCCTGATGGAATCCATGCAGGAAGTCCTGATGAAATCTCCGAAGGAACTTGACGGGATCCCTATAGCATCTGCTACTGAATTCCTGATAATATGCCTGGCGAAACTTTTTAAACTATCTTAAGAAGATATCCTGATAAAATTCGTAGAGAAACCTAATGGATAATAATGGAATCCCTGGAGAAACTTTTGAAAGAATTCCTATAGGAATTCCAGGTGGAACCTCTGAAAGAACTCCTGATGGAATCCCTAGAGGAACTAGGGATGTTTTTCCTAGTAGAACTTCTGTTGTTATTCCTAACTGAATCCTAATAGAAACTCCTGATGGAATCCCTTCGGAACAGATGAAATCCCAACAAGAACTCCTTTTGAAAGGCTCAGGGGAACTCCTGCAGAAAAATATGCTAATTGAATACATTTGGTGAATATATCAACTAAAAATGATAAGCTACTTTCTGGAAGCTTCTTGATGAGGATGTAGAAAATTTCATCATCGCCAGGAGATTTCATATACTTGAATTTTTCAATAATAGTTCTCACTTCTTCCAAATCCGTCTCACAGACATTTTCGGAAACGTTCTCTTGATTGAGAATATTTTCGTAGTCCTGAGTAACTTGATTTTCAATTGGACTAGTAAGTCCTAAATTAAAATTGTGCGCGCTTTCAAACTGCATAGCAAGTTTTTGAGCTTTTTCGCAATTAGTTAGTAATTATTTGTTTTCCTCTTTCAATGCTGGTATTGGCTTCTAAAGTTTTTTTCAATATTGTTGACAATTTCCAAAAGGGCTTAGAGCCAGGGTCCAATTAAGAAATCTTATTTAAAAAATTTTTGTTTCTTAATTGTGCAAAACGTTTCTTGATTTCTTCCTGCAAATCTTGCCATATAATTTTCATAACAGGATCGCGAGTGCGTTGAAATTGCCTTCTCCTCACGTTTTTAAGACGGATCAAGAGTTTAAGATCATCGTCTATGGAATTGCAATGCTCCTGTTGAAAAAAAAAATCCAGTACCGGTATTTTACCGGTACTACCGGTACTGAGCGGTTCAGTACGGAAATACCGGTACTCGTCATAAGGAGTCGGTACTTGGAACCCTAGCTCGAGGTCAACTCATGAAACCATACTTGAAACAAAAACAAAAATCATGGTTACTACCTTCAATCAGCTTTCCAAAGAATATCTGTTCCATGATTCAATATTTTCATGAGTCGATAATCCCTCAAATATCGACTGGAAGTTTGGCTGTAGTTTAGATTCTGAAGTATTTACTTATGGAATTTTCATGCTGAATAGCGCCGTTTGGTGGGTTAATTTCGAATCAAACGGATTTTTACATGTTAAACATACTTCAGCCTTGGACAGAATGAAAAACCTTGTTGAAGACGTCATTTTCATGACTATGCAATCACGATCCTAGATATTTGGGTTGGAAATATAGCATACTCAGTATCATCATCTAGTGGAAGAATTCCGAACCATGTGTGGCCCATCACAATTTTGTACTTGATTTACTGAACCATTAGCTGAAAGCTTCATCCAATCGGGATTCTCGGATATTAGCAATCATAAATATTAATGGATGAATTTTAAAACTTGGGGTCCTTCGCATTCAGACTTTTAACTAACGAACAACAATACTGAAGATGTAATATTTCTTAGTAATGAGGATATCTCAGGATCATTTGTTTAGGAATCAGGATACAAAGATATCTGCGTTCGAAAAATTGCATGATCACTAGCACCGTTTTGTGGACGAATTCCGAATCAAACGGCACATCATATTTTTACTCCTTGATCTACTTAACAGCTTTGCCGAAACACCATAATGCTACAATATCGCTATCCTGAGATAGCCGCGATCAATATACAGCATGCTTAGTAGCGCCATCTAGTGGTAGAATTTCAAGTTGGGTGGCCTATCACATGCTAGACCTTGACGTACTCAACACTTTTGTCGAAGACGTCAACTTTCTAGTTAATCGGGATCCTGAGATATCTGTTTTCGACAAATGTTTTGTTCACTAGCGCCACCTGGTGAAAGACTTCCGAATTGAATAGATCATCGCATACTAGTCCATGAACGACTGAACAACTTTGCCGAAAACACCATCTTTCTAAAATATCGGGATCCTGAGATATTTGTGATTGAAATATTGCATGCTCACTAGCACCATCTGATGGCAGAATTCCAAATTAGATGGCCTATAATATGTTGGTCCTTGACCTACTAAACAACTTTGTCCAAGACCGCATCTCTCTAGGTAATCAGGATCCTGAGATATCTGTGTTTGAAAAATTACATGCTCACTAGCGCCAACTGGTGGCAGAATTCCGAAACAAGCAGCCTATCACATGTTAGTCCTTGACCTACTGAACAACTTTGTCGAAGACAGCAAAAAATCTAGATCCTGAGAAATGTGTGTACGAGATGTTGCATTGCGAAATGTTCACTTCGACGGTTCCCCCGGGGCAGAATCCGATGGCCACTGGAAGTTAAGGATGGTTTCAAAGTTTCTTTTGTCCACTGACCATTTAGTACCGTTAAGCTGGAGAAATTTTCCGAAGACATCAATATTTTATCTGGCCTAGCTTTGGATTGACAATCAAAATAGCTCCGTGTGTACTCAGTACACGATGCGACCGCTGGTGTAACTTTTATTTTTGAGCGACTGACGGAAGGTTAATGGAATCCCTTGAAGTATAGTTTAAAACAATTTCATCTAGAGATTCACACATAAAAGTTCGCAATAATGCATCGAAAATACAACCACATGCATCTTAAGGAGTTCCATCTCTTTACTCCTCGAAGGATTTCTCCTTATTTTTTCTTATAAACCTAGCAGAAGCTTATGGAATCCAATAAGGGTTTATTTTAAACGAATATAATATTATTAAGCTACTTGAAAATTTATCAAAAAGATTTTTCTCTGTATTTATTCTCGTACGATCTTTATTGGACTCCTAATTAGTTTCAATAAATTCAACGGCCAGGGATTGATTCCAGGAAAAATCTTAAGCGGAAGTCTGAATTTCTTCTGGACTTTAATTACTAATCAAGAAGATTATCAACGATATATAAATATGAAAGCGGAAAAGAATATTAGAAAACTACAAACTATAAATTAAACTTGATACACAATCAGTTGGTTATTGTTTTTTTTTTTCATTGACTGGGAGGGGGGGGGGTGTCGACGGACCTCCCTTGCCCCCTCTGGGTAAGCGCATAACCATCCGGCTCAGTGTTTTCTTGACTTCCGTCAACCAACGCTGATTAGAAAAGCCAACACCGTGTATGCGGTGTTTAGCAGCCCAACGAACGCCAGAGTTGAAATTTCAAACAGTCCAAAACAGTTCATCAGCATTCCTCGTCGTGCATTGATCCATATAATCATAAATGAAGTCCTAAATTCGATATACTTTGAGTGATGTTCGCTGCTGTATGGCATTCTAGCACATAGCTCAAAAATGACACTGACCATTGCGTCGGCCTATACATACCCAAAATGTAATATTGAATTGAAAGAGTACTAAAATGAATGAACTCGACATACTTCTTCCTGAAGTGAATCAACCAAGCGACACAGCAAATAGTACTCCAGTAACAAATATGCAGCTGCCGATGTTATCGCTGCTGACATAAAGCTAATTCCTGTATCAGTGGTGATGAAGAAGAAAGCTCCAATGCTGAGAATAGAGAAATAATGGACCAGAACAAACACTTCTGCAATCAATCTCTTTAGAATTCCCAAAAATCTGAAATATAATATTTTCTTTGAGATTAAAACAATACAAAATCTGTTACAAATCAAGGACCTCCAATATTCCGTTTGCTGGAGCAGGACCTCCCTTAGCTCTCGTGACATGCAATCAAAATAATTGTCCGAACTCAAATCAGACAAAGCTATCAGTTTTGTGAAACGGTGGGTCAACATTCTTAGTTTAGCACGCACTCCTAACAGCAAAGTAGCGGCACATGTCAAGTTAGAGAAAAATCTAGGATGAACTCCAAATGAAAGAAAATTCACGGCAAAGCAGTGGATTATGCCTGATATTATTTTCCCTGTTCTCTTCAATTGAGGTGGCAATAAAAATGCATTTTGCATAGATGAGTTTGGCACTGCAAGTAACACGCTATCCACGACAATAAAACCTGAAAGCAGTGCAATCATTAACCTAACGTATCGATTGAATTTATGATACTCATAGTCGTCAAAGACTTTGTCACCAGAGTTGACACGATCACTGATGATGAATTGCCGCACAACTGTGATCCGTTCATGGAGCAATGCGCTCAGAAACATCTTCATTGCAGCGCTAAACCAGGTTGCGAATTTCATGATTTCCCACATTTTCACGGGCAGGTCAACTCTGTAGGTGTTCAGCGAATGCTCCAATTGCAGAAGGAACACGATCCCTTGGCTAACAAATAAAACGTTTGTGAAGTAGCGAATGTAGTTCTGGTTCTTCCATCTTGGTATTGCACTTCTGAGACCTAAAAAAAATGATAATTGGATTTCGGCTTTCAGTCACGAATTAAGCGTTGATTATTTTAAATCATTGCCAACGTTAAAATATTGTTACAATATTTCTCAAGAGTTCACCTCCAAGTAACAGCATCACATCCAACCACCAGAAGCAATCACCACCTGTTCCACCATCCGACCAGAATTCGCGCCATGTGATTTGTAGAGACGACCACGTGCCTATAACACGCTCCCACGCGGACCGGTAAATTGCAAACTTTCTGCTTCGCTGTCACAATTACAATTAAAATACACTCTGTTGCATTCCGTTTTGCAGTGAATGGAGTATTGTATGTTTGTAAGTCCTCTTCGGGAACATGTCACCTGTGGCATTTCACAACCTTGAAGTTCGAAAAGAATCGAATAGCAGTTATCGACAGGTTGACAAGTTTTACAGTAAACTTTGTCATTACAGACTTTTTGGGAAAAGGTCTTTGTTGAAGATGAAAATGAGTTGAAACCTTGCCTCAAATCCTCAAGAACAAAGGGAATAAAGGGAACTCCACTTTGGCTCCAAAAATTTGGGTGGAGTGGTGAACTGTCACAAAATAAAACGCCGTTTGGCCGAATGCCGTTTGGCCGAACGCCATTTGGCCGAATGCCATTTGGCCGAAAGGGGCATTTGGCCGAATGCCGTTTGGCCGAATCATGAACAAAAAAAATCAAATTGCTACAACGCTGATGTGTAGGATTCATAAGTGTGACCCAATAACTGATAAGCTAATTAATTTGTTGATTTTTATGATGTGACGGGACGTCATGTTTGTCACTATATAAGAGCTCCAAGATAATGATAACATCAACCCTTTTATTCAGGACGAAGTTGTGAACTCCACACTTCACGTTAAAACTCTGAGGTGATGATTGATTCGCCACTGGATTACCAATGGTGTAATAAGGTTTCAAGTGTTTTTAATGATTTCATCAGACATTTTTCCTTCTTTTAAACATAGGCTATTCTTTCTAGTTATACTGGTTCCATCACTATCGGCAATGACTGACCTTATATTTTAATTGGGAATTTTTCCTTCTTTAAATCATCGGCAATTCTTTGTTGTTGTACTGGTTAAATAAATTATTATATGCATTACACTTATTTTAATTTTCATAAGAGATTTATCCTTCTTTTGTTCATAGGCTGTTCTTTCAAGAGGGAAATATTTTTCATAATTAATTTAATTAAAGCTTAAAATACGTTCTCTTCAAAACATATTTTTTTAGCTCAAGGGTTAACTTACACACTCCGAAAAAATCATGCGATTTTACGTATTTTGGCTGCACATAAAAGAAGCGAGCCAAATGACGTGAATTTGTGTCTCATTTTAAATACGATGGTGTCTGATTCGGGAAATGTCAATCATAGCGGCATCGTTTTCATGTCCTTCATCATGTAAAATTACATTTTTCTTTCAATACATCTTTCAGAACCCATTTTTACGTCATTTCATCACTTACATAATGTGCCATTCAGTCATAATGCGAATTACGTCCGGAGTGATTTTCATTATTTTTAAGAGTGTAGATGAGATGTCATTCTCCTCCAAGATTAAAATTACAACTTGGGAACTGAACACTGCACCGTTTCTTGAATATAGCAATAAACGACTCGGTGAACACTTACGTCAAAGAAGTGTTTCTCCGTTGTTAAAAGAAGAAGCCAAGACTTGTTGATGTCAGAACTATGACATATATTACTAAGTACGATTCGAGGGATCAAAGCAAGCCGATCCAGCAGAAGGACGAATAAGTTTTAAACTGTTTCAGTTACTGTCAAAAGTTCAAACGCGATGCCAAAACATCTGTTGGTGGCTAGCATAGCATTGAACAACTGCTTACATTTAGGATGTTCTTCTTTCAGCTCTGACTGTTTCTTCAACTAACACTAAAAAGCTTATGTATATCAATGATGATATTTCCTATTTTTATGAATAAGCTGAATAAGTTCTTTGAAATTCATAATAATGCTAAACTGCTAAAAAATCAGTCATTTTTCATCGACACACACTGTAGGTCTCAGCGCATTAGACTTTTGATTAAAAAATATAACTTTTGAACAGCTCAATCGATTTCCAATCTCTTCTATTAGGATGAAAGCTTAAGATTTCAAAATTTTGTTTGCATGAAAAAGTATAAACAGTTATATTGTTTTTAGGAAATTTTCATATATTTTCATGTATTTTTTCGGAGTTTTATATTATTTTTTGAAAAGTTGAAATCTTAAGCATTCATTCCAATAGAAGAGATTGAAATTAGATTGAGCTGTTCAAAAGTTATGATTTTTTTTAATAAAAAATCTAATGCGCTGGGACCTACAGTGTGTGCCGATGAAAAATGGCTGATTTTTTATATTAAAAAATATATATCTTAATAACTAAATAACAAACATCGCTGAAAATTTCACTGTAAACGTAAAATTTTTTGAACTTTCAAGAAAAAATGTGAACGGCAATAGCCCCTTTGGTCCCAAGGCCTTCAAAACACGAAAAAACGGAAATGTTTGATTTTTTGTTCAGGTAAAATATCAATTTTCGTGAAATTATATATATTTTGTGAATGTTTAGCATACGTTCCATTCAAGAAAGTTAAAAATCGGTCAAGCGGTTCAAAATTTATATATATATATATATTTTTTTTTTATAAAAATATTTCAAAATCGTGATTTTTCTGGTCACTGTTGGAATTGGTCACCCTAATAAAAAAAAAAATCCAAAACCACGTGTGTCCTTATTTTGAATAAGGGACAAAATAGCAAATTTTTACGGAATTCAGTGACCTACTAGATCGGTTTTTCATGGAATGGCTGTATTATTAAAAATATCCTTAGCTATTCTCGAGGAAATTACTCTAGAAGCTTTCGGGAAATTCCTCTGGCATTCTTTCTTGAATTCCACTTGAATTTCACCTAAAAGAAGAGAAAATCAGTTTTTTCTCTGGCTGCTTGGGCACGTCAGGAGTTAATCATCAATATTAACCTCCTTTTCCCGAGCAGCCTAGATAGCCGCGTAGTGTCGGTAGCGGTTGTTTCAACTGGCTAAGAATTAACACTAAGGATTGCCTGTTCCGGTGGTAAAAGTCCACCTCACAGGTGACCCCTAATTTATGGTGTGATGCGTACCGTGCCTAAGAATGAATGGTTAGGGGGGTCTAAATAAAACCTAACCGCAAAAGGAGCCTGTGGGGTACCAGGGCGCCCTCCACAGTATTGAGTCCTTCCTGTGCTACCCGGAGCAATGGTGCAGGTGACCTTGTGTTTCTCCGAGATAATCGGCTGCCCTTCTTCAGTCTCTATCTTGAGGCTTAATAAGGGTGGGATTATGAATATGTTGACATTTAATTTAAATTATCACCTATATGGATTCGCATTATGCGTTTTACACAGTGTATTCTGTGCTCTTTCGCCTTTGGCGACTTTAAATAGATACCGATCTGGTTTTTTCGTTGCTGGTCTTTTTCGTGCTGAGATTGCAAAAAGCTTAATCCTGCCTAGTTTGGGTAGTGGCTACGGTTAGGTTAGCTCAGATCAATCTTCAGCATAAACGAACAGCAACGATCAATCTTTGCAGACTCATGCAAAATGGTGCAGCCCAAGTGGCGCTAGTTCAAGAACCCTACTTTCGTAGAGGGAACTTCTATCTAGGTAACCTTGTGGACCCAGTTTTTGCTACTTTTAGCAAGCTTGAAATGGCAAACTCGCGCTCCATGCCCCGCGCATGCGTGCTCGTTAATAAAGCAATCGTTGCTACACTCATTTCTGAGTTAACTACCAGAGATGTATGTGCTGTCACAATAGATGTTTCTGTTGGTGACCTCAACAGGAAATACGTCTATTGTTCGGCTCTTCGTTCTGCTGAACGATCCGGCTGGAAAAACCTTTGTACAAATGTTTCCAGTTTGAGTGAAGTCAGTCGGTTGAACAAAATTCTTGCAAAATCTAAGGATTTCCAAGTGAACGAAATTCGCTTACCTAATGGTGACTTTACTTCTTCCGATGAAGAAGTTTTAGAATGTTTATTCAATACACACTTCCCCGGATGTGTGGACATAGCATCTACGGATGAACCAAATGTCTTTTCATGTAGTTACGAGTCTCTGGCCTCGGCTCGCATTATCGTAACTACTGAATCGATTCAATGGGCACTTAATAGTTTTGCTCCTTTCAAATCTCCAGGAGCGGATGGGATTTATCCTGTTCTTGTCACCACTTTTGTGGAATCTCGTAGCAGATACGCTATTGAGGCAACTCAATAATTGCGGTTTTCCAACTTATGGATTTGCCGACGACTATCTAGCTCTGATAGTTGATATGTGCATAAGCACCCTATTCGACCTGATGCAAAGTGCTCTACAGGTAGTCGAGAGTTGGTGTCGCCAATATGGCCTTTCGGTTAACCCGAATAAAACATCTATTGTTCTTTTTTCGGAAAGACGAAACCGCGATGGAATTCGACCTTTACGTCTTTTTGGCACTGAGATTAATGTGACTAATCAAGTAAAGTATGTCGGAGTCATTCTAGATTCCAAACTTTTATGGACAGCTCACATTGATTTCAGAGTCAAAAAAGCTTGTATGGCCTTCGGTCAATGCCGGCGAACCTTTGGTAAAACTTGGGGCCTCAAACCCAAATATATCAAATGGATTTACACAACAGTTGTTCGACCAATATTGGCATATGGATGTCTTGTGTGGTGGCAAAAGGGCGAAGTGAGAACAATCCAATCAAAATTGGGCCATCTCCAGAGGATGTGCTTGATGGCGATGTCTGGTGCGTTCTCTACAACTCCCACAGCAGCGCTCGAGGCCGTTTTCGACGTTGCGCCACTACACACATATCTTAAACAAGAAGCACTTTCTTGCTCTTACCGTTTATGGGTATTGGATGTACTGGAGAAAAATCCAGTGAATCGTAGATCTACACACACTTCGTTGTTTCCACTTTTGGTGAATTGGGACAAAATTGTCCTTGCTCCAAGTGATCTCACAATTGCTTGTAACTTTCCTTACAGGACATTTACCACACAATTCCCTTCATGGGAAGAGTGGACGTCTGGCTATTTGGAAAGAAGTATATCAAACAATATAGTATGTTACACTGATGGCTCCCTTCTTGAAGGTAGAGCTGGTGCAGGAGTATATTCTCGTGAGCTAAGGCTGAATCAGTTTTACTCACTTGGTAGAAACTGCACCGTTTTTCAGGCGGAAATATTTGCTCTTATGTGTGGAGTGCAATCAGCACTTCAACAGCGCGTAATGGGTAAAGTCATATACTTCTGTTCAGATAGTCAGGCTGCTATAAAAGCTCTAGCTTCGGCCAACTCAAGGTCGAAGCTTGTTATCGCATGTCGAACTCAAATTGAGGAACTGAATTCAGTCAACTCTGTAAACCTTGTATGGGTACCTGGCCATTCTTCCATCGCTGGAAATGAATTGGCTGATGAGCTAGCTGGCGATGGAGCATCGCATGACTTCATTGGCCCTGAGCCGGCTATTCCAATTTCGAAGTGCTGGGTGAAGCTTCAGATAAACTCTTGGGCGGCAACTCAGCACAAGCAATATTGGAATAGTTTGGAGTCGTGTCGTCAAACAAAATTGTATATTACTGAGCCATCTCCAAAGGTGGCGAAGTATTTAACAAATCTGTCAAAGCAGAATTGCAGTCTCTTGGTCAGAGCGTTGACAGGCCACTGCCGACTCAACTATCACATGGCAAATATTCAGCGTGCTGACTCATTTGTGTGTGATAGTTGTGACTCCGATTATGGAACTTCGTATCACCTGATATGTAACTGTCCAGTTTTTGCGCAAATGCGATTCCAATTACTTGGTAAACACTTATTAAGTGAAACTGAATACAGAAGCCTGAATCTTCAGGACATCCTGTTATTCTTAACCCGCTGTGGTAATGAGCTATAGCCTCTCTTTGCGCTCATGCGTTTTGCAGTGCCCTTTTTAGGGCGCTGTAACCCATTGTGGTATGGAGCTACATGCTCTCATTTCGCTTATGCGATCTTCCCTCTTCAAGGGACCCCACTCCTATTTCCTCCCATCTTTCCCTTCCCTTTCCTCTCCCATCGGGTAGATGATGAAATAGGCTCAAATATGGCGATGGCACAAATCTCCCAACTGGTGGGGAACGTGCCTTTAGAGCCGGCCTTCTGATACCTGATACCTGATAGCTATTCTCGAGGAAATTACTCTAGAAGCTTTCGGGAAATTCCTCTGGCATTCTTTCTTGAATTCCACTTGAATTTCACCTAAACCCTTTTGGGATTGTTCTGGAAATTTCTGATATCTCTCTAAGTTCTTCTGTAAACCCCAGTATTCTTGAAAATACCGTTCTGAGATTTTTCCAAACAATTTTATAGATCCCTTCCAGTATTACTTCTAGGATTCTTCTCGATATCTCACTGTTATTCTTCTGAACATAGCCCACTGTAATTTTTGCGTATATTTCATCGGAGTTTTAAAACCCTGGAAATTAAATTCTTAATTTTTTTTTGAAAATACATATTACGGAAGTGTCTACCGAAAATCCTGATGCAATTCTAGCGGATATTTTTAAAAGATTCTTCCAAAGATTCCCTAGGGCTCTAGTATTCTTCTGGAATTCCTCCGAAATTCTGGAATTCCTCAGAAAATTTTTCTGAGATTATTCCAGTAGCACTCCAGGGATTCTTATGAAATTGCATCTGGATACTAACAATAATCATCTAAAAAGTTTTCGAAAATCCTTTTAGAATACTTTCGTAAACTTTTCGAGGATACTTTCAAAAACCCTTCTGGTATTCTTATAAAATGCAATTTTTTCGTCAATATCCCTATAATACTTCTGGGTCTCTTAAAAAAATCCTGTTGGAGTCCTTCTGGATATCTTTGAATGAACCTTTTCAAAAACCTTAAGGGTTTCTTTCGAAAATCTTTCTGAGGATCCTCTGAATACACCCTACTAGAATTTTTTCGAAGATTTTTCCATAAGTTTCAGAAGTAAATCCTTCTAGCATGCTTCTGGATGCCCCCTAGGATTCTTTTTGAAATTCTTCTCGAATACTCCGGGTTTTGTTGCAAAAAATCTTGCTGGAAGGATTCATAATATCTTACAAAGATTCTTCCGGATTTTTTTCGGGAATTATTCCTGCTCTTCCGTAAAGCTTTAGAGATTCATCCGGAAATACTATACCATCCAGATACCATCCAAGGATGCCAACGAAGTTTTTATTCTTAATTCTACCGTAAATCGTTCTGGTGTTCTTCTGTAAATTCCATTGGGATTTGTCAGATAATAATTCAAGGACTTTTTCGAATATCTTTCTGGAATTCTTCTGAAAATCCTTTGGGAATTTCTTTGGGATTGTAGAAGGATTTCCGGAAAAATCCAAGGATAATTTGCTAACAAATCACAGAGAGATTTCTGAATGAATTTCGAGGGAATTTTTGAAAGAATTACTTAAAGATTTCCGTAAAAATCGGAAAAAGTTCCATGAGGATTCATAAAAGAATTACAAATGAATTTTTGGACGTATTTCATAGGGATATCCAAAGCTGCGGAGTTCCTGAAAATTTTTCGGACTGGTTCCAGAGCGATGTTCGGAAGAAGTCCAGAAAGATTTACGGAAGAGTTTTAAAGGGAATTTCAGGGACTATTCCAGAGTTACTTTACTAAGAGTATTAGATTTTCATAAGAATCTCAATGGTATTTTTTAAGAGTCCCAGAGGGCTGTCCGAAAGTTTTCCTAAGGGATTTCCATTCAAATTCAAGAGAAGATTTCTTAAGATTCCACCAAGAATTGTGGAAATTTTCCCCGGAAATTAACTGATAAAAAAACGAGAATGGATATTCGAAATTTTCCCAAAAAGATTTCTAGAAAAACTAAAGCAAGATTTCCAAAAAAATAGGATGCGATTATAGAAGAATTTCTAAGAAAATTCCTGACAAATTTTGGATATATTTTCATAAAAATTGTCAAATTGTGAGATATATCTCCGAGAGATATCTAAAAGAATTTCTACAGGATTTCCAGAAGTATTCCATAGGGATTTCTGAAAGAATCCCAAGAATTTGAACGGAATAATCTGACAGTGAAAGAATAGATTTTATACTATAGCTTCAGACGTATTTCCAGGTGAATCCCAGAAGAATTGGAATAATCCTGAGAGAATCTAAGAGGGATGAACAAAAAAGTCCCAAAGACATATAACAATTCCGATTTTTGAAAGAAACGAAAGATTTCTGAAAAAATCTTCAAACAGTATTCAGAAGAATTCCAGATTTTTTTCCAAGAATTCCACCCCTCTGGGAAGTAACCGTAGAAACATTTTTTTTGCAGAATTGCAGAGAAATTTTACGTCAGAAACCCGGAAGGATTTCCATAGAATCCAAGAAGAATTTCCGCGATAATCCAAGAGAAAGTTCCAGGAACATTTTCGGAAGAATCACAAAGATCATAGAGATCACTTTAATAATTTCAGAAGGATTTCCAAAAAAACTAAGAGGAATTTTCGAGAGGGTTTCTCAGACAAATTCCAGGAAATTCTTGAAAGAATCTCTGAAAGTTTTTCTGTAGTATTATAAAGAAATTGTAAAAGGAATCCCAGAAGCATTTCCGGAATAATCCAAAAAGGATTTTTGAACAAAACAGTTCGAGATAGGTTTATGAACGACCAACAGAGGGATTTCCTGATGAATTTCAAAAGAATTTCGTATAAAGGATTTCATGAGGATTACCTAAACACAGCAAATGATAATCACAGTGAAATTTACTGAAAAATTTAGGAAGGATTCCATAAGTGATTTCAGTAAGGTTTTTAAAAGAGTCCTAAGAGGATTTTCGAAAAAAAAAAAAACTCTCAGGGAGCTGTGGAATTTCTTGAAGAATCCTAAAGTGATTCAATTTTTAATCTTAAACGAACTTTCTAAAGAATCCCAGAATAAATGAAAGAAGAACATAGAATAGTCATCAATGCATTAACTGTGGTTATTGGGTGACTTATTTTTTCTTTTTTTTCTGTTCAATCACAATTGTTATTTTTTCCGTGCACGCTTGAGAATTGAATCTGGCCATAGTGAAAAAACAGCGCTGCATTCGTTGAATCCTATGAGCGGTTCCATTTGAATTCGAATGTCGGTTTACTTTTGTATGTTTTGATTTGGCTGAAATTTGGCATATGCTTTCTTTATACCCAAAAATGCCTATTTGCATCATCGGTTCGCCATTTTTACCCTAGCGTTACTTTTGAGACGGGCCTAAGAAAAAAAGCCTTAACAATTTTCAAAAAATTAAAACTCAGATACTATTTGTCTGATCGGTTTGGTGTCTTCCGCAAAGTTTTAGGTTATTGTTGGAACTATCTGGAAAAAATATACACAGTAAAAAAATTGTAATTTTTTTTTTATTTGGAAAATAAAGCTGAAAAATCCATTTTCACAAAAATCGTTTTCTTGATTTTTTTTATTTTTTTATATTTAAAAGTAGACAAAAAATGGAGTCTTTTGCACAGTGAGTCAAGATGGAGAATCATGGACAAAAAAGTTATGATTTTTTGAAAAAAGGTGAATTTTTGAAAATGGTCATAATAAACTTTTTAAATATTTTTCAACTCGATTTTATGAAAGTACGCAAAATTTACAACAAAAAAGGTATACAAAAAATCAGGCTAACTTTTACCGTTTTAAAGATACAGCGATTTTAATACAACATTATGATATAACTTTCAATTTTCGGTCATTATAATATAACTTAGAAACGGTTTGTCCGATCAGTTTGGATGCTTCCGCAAAAATTAAGGTTATTGTTGGGACTATCTGGAAAAAAATATACACTGTAAAACAATGTTGTTATTTTTTATATATCGAAAATAAAGCTTAAAAATCAATTTTCTCAAAAATCGTATTTTTGATTTTTTTTTATATGTTGAAGTAGACAAAATATGAAGTCTTTTGCACAGTGGGTCAAGATGGAGAAATCATGGACAAAAAAGTTATGATTTTTTTAAAAAAAAGGTGAATTTGTTGAAAATGGTCATACAGTAATACCTCGATATAACGTAACTCGATTTTTATTTTCGTTATGTTATATCGAGGTTACGTTATATCGAAGCAAATTTTTTTTTTTTTTCAAATTTCGTTCAACATATTCAGTGATAAGAAAATGGATCTTAAATTAATGTTGTTGAAATAGCAGGCATTTTCAATATTCTCACATATTTTTTCGATATTTTTCTGTGTTTATGTTTTTTTTTATTTTCAATTTTTCATTTTTACGTCTCTATCGCAGTAATCCTTAAAGAAATGTATTGCACAAAAATCTTTGGAGGAATCCTTGAACACTCAGAAATTCTAAATGAAATTCATGAATGAGATCTTTCTGATATCTTTAAAAAAAATAATGTTGAGCAGTCCATGAACATTTGTAGTAAGCCATTATTAAACTTCAAACATATTGTTATGAGGAACTCGTAATTCTAAAAACAAATCCTTTGAGGAGATTTCATGAAAAAATCACTAGCAAATGTCATTAAAAACAAGAAATATTCTTAACGGATTTTCCATGAAAAGTTTCTGAATCAATACGTAGTGGGATTATCGGCAGTATTCTAGGAGAATTTTGTTGGGGATCTGGAGAGGTTGACCAGTTTGGGTTTAGGATGAGTGCATGGAGAAATCCGTGACGGAATTCCAGGAGAAACATCAATTTGTTTGAGAAACCTTTCAAAGAACATCTGTTAGGATCTCCTGAAGCACTAGCCAAATATATCCTTATGTATTATAAGAAAAAAATATTATCAGATATACGTTACATGGTTTGGCAATGGCAGCGTGGCCCGTCAACACACAAGTCCAATCAGAGTTTGATCTAGTCTTTTTTTAATGCAAAGTCTAAATCAATAATTTCCAATGTTTTCACAGAACATTGCAATGAGTTGCAGGCTTCGCTCCAGAAGGAGCGTAAATGCAACAAAAATAAAAAAACAATGATGTATACAAATGTACAGCAATGACAAAATGTTGTTTTATTTTTTATTTTTTAATTGAGCTTATATCTCACTCGATATTGATTTATGACTGTATTCTGTAATAGTACACGCTTGCATTGCTCTGATTAAGTAATGGATGGTGTTTGAATCTTGAAGAATGATTATTGTATTTAATAATTCATGTTTATAATAAAAGAATGAAAAATAAAAGTGAGTTGACAAAAAGTTACGTTATATCGAGGTAAAAGTTACGTTATATCGAGTTACGTTATAAAGAGGTTACGTTATATCGAGGTTACGTTATATCGAGGTGTTACTGTAATAAACTTTTCAAATGTTTCGGTAGCAATTAGCAAAATTTTCTCATTAACCTTTTTTGTTGAAAATTTTGCGTACTTTCATAAAATCGGGTCGAAAAGCATTCAAAAAGTTTATTTAGAATCAATGAAAAATCAACCTTTTTTTAAAAAATCATAACTTTTTTGTCCATGATTTCTCCATCTTGACCCACTGTGCAAAAGACTTCATTTGTTGTCTTCTTTAACACATAAAAAATAAAAAAAAAATCAAAAATACAATTTTTGGAGAAAATTGATTTTTAAGCTTTGTTTTCGATGTATAAAAAATTTACAAAAATTTTTTTACAGTGTATATTTTTTTCCAGATAGTCCCAACAATAACCTTAATTTTTGCGGAAGCATCCAAACTGATCGGACAAACCGTTTCTAAGTTATATTATAATGACCGAAAATTGAAAATTATATCATAATGTTGTAGTAAAATCGCTGTATCTTTAAAACGGTAAAAGTTAGCCTGATTTTTTGTATACCTTTTTTGTTGTAAATTTTGCGTACTTTCATAATATCGAGTTTAAAAATAGTTAAAAAGTTTATTATGACCATTTTCAAAAATTCACCTTTTTTCAAAAAATCATAACTTTTTTGTCCATGATTTCTCCATCTTGACCCACTGTGCAAAAGACTTCATTTTTTGTCTACTTTAACATATAAAAAAATAAAAAATAAAAAATACGATTTTTAAGAAAATTGATTTTTAAGCTTTATTTTCGATATATAAAAATTTACAACATTTTTTTTACAGTGTAAATTTTTTTCCAGATAGTCCCAACAATAACCTTAAACTTTGCGGAAGGTACCAAACTGATTGGACAAACCGTTTCTATGTTATAATTTAATGAAAATTATTAAGGATTTTTTTCTTAGGCCCTTCTCAAAAGTAAGGCTAGAGTCAAAATGGCGAGCCGATGATGCAAAAAGGCATTTTGGGCATAAAGAAAGCATGTACAAAATTTCATCCAGATTAAAAAATATAAAAATGAAATTTGGGAAAAAAAAGTAGTCATTTTCTGTGGAACCGCTCATGCAACAAAAATTGTCGGCGCTATCCGTCAAATTAACCCATCAAAACCATTTTGGTGAATACATCAACACAGCTAAAGAGTGCCGCTTATCGTGGTCGGTGGTTCCGTATTTGGAGGGTTTAGGCAGGAGATCTTAAACTCCGTTAGGGAAACCAAGGTTTCCTTCTGAATTAAAAAGATAGGCGACTGTCGCGTTTTGCCAGAAACTCTCAAAGATCGTTTACCGAAGATCTTGAAGAGAAGAAGCATTTTTTTACCTATGACGACAAAACTGAACGTTTGTTGAAAGTCGTCTCGAGAGGTCTCTCAAGTGAGTCACCTGGAGAGATCAAAAGTGGAATAAATGAATAACTGAGATTTTACTCAGTCCAAGTAATCATTATGAAAAAAAGATTTCAATCTGGCATTCAACGGAAAGGGCTTTTTCAAGAACATTTTTTAGTGCACTTTAACAAAAGAGATCTAAATAGTATTGAAGGTTAGGATAGAGCATGACTTATATTCGATGTCCGTGAGACAACAATTCCAGAAACCTGGAGGAAATTTCAGAACCCCACTCAATGCCGTCGGTGCCGAAAGTGGGGTCATGGCACAAACGTTACCACATGGATGCTAAATGAATGATTTGCGGAGGTTCTTCTCACGCTGTCTTGTGAAGAAAAATTTTGGGATTGTTTTTCTCGCAAATGAATCGTCGCCCGTACGAGGCAGATGAACGGTAACGTTTTTTTGTTCCCGGAATTCCCCTGTCAAAATCTCGAACAATTCTCATTTTTCAATTCAATTCAATTGTTAATTAAAGTTCACTGTGATCGTTGCATCTATCCTCAATCCGAGGCCTGTCCCGCATTTGCAAATGTGAAGTGTTTCTCCATCAGTGCAGCATTAATCTAGCTTTCACTCTCAGATAGCATAATTATGGTGTGGCAACCGCTTCGAGTAGAATATAGAAATCAAACAAATCCAGCGGTGAGGAAATTGGGAAAAACAAATCGCATGTTCTCTCCTCTGCTCTCTTCATCGATTGGTCGATGAATGAGAGTCTACGCGAGCAATAACATCGCATAAATTGGAGAGAAACTACGCTTCTCTCCTAGGGTTTTCCTCAACAATACTCTCTCACTCATTTCCTCTCATCAGACTTGTTGTGCGATATAATGAAAACCATTAAAAAACACGCGACATCAAGGAGAAGTCGACGATGATGTGGAGGTGGTGTAAAATTCCATCGCTTTTATTATTCGTGGAAAAAATATTCGAACTTGAAAGCAGTGGAGCTCTTGTTTGGAGGGAGAAGCGAGCGTGCACCAATCGATTCCAGTTTGGTCGGCATACTTCTCTGAGAATTTTTGACAGTTAACAAACACGGTCACGGGAACACACGTTGACATGTCAGGCAGTAAATATTGTGTTATAATTGCGAGAAAAACAGAGACATTTTTCATCGCCTCAAAAGTTTTTGTTTACACTTGTGGAAAGGCTGATGATGAGGTTCCCTCAACATGATCTGCTCTCATACACTTTTACATGATGGGTTCAAAATACATGATATCACTTCCTAAAAGTTTAATATAAATTGGTTGACGCAAATTTCCACTGCAACTTCTTCGAAGTTTGTTTTGACAAAGTTTACCTAAGGATATGAACGAAAATTTAATTATCCGTTACATATTTCACTTATTAGTAGCAGTGCAAAATGATGACTGTATCGAAAATATTAAAAAAGGATAGTTTATGATTTAGAAGCAATCACTGACTCACAGAATTGAACCTGTTGATAACTTAGTTAGAAGCACTCCAGGATAAATTTGCCTCTATGATGCTCTCTGGGAAGATAGAATTTTAGGAACCTTTCAATCATTCCATCACGAAGTGACAATTTTTTAATCCTACTTCCCCACATATCATATATTTTAATGGAGACTTTGGAAGTTTTGTACGAACCATTACATAATTTATGATCCACCTTTGTTGGCTGCTCAGGAGTAATCAGAGGTATACTTAGATCAGTACGACGAGAAAATGCAGGACGGAAGGTCAAATTGACATATGCTCGTTTGAAAAAAGAATCATCGAAGGTAATTAATTAAATTACTACACTGTGGCAAAAATCTCGCATGATTTTCATAAGATCACACTAATGAACGCGTTTTTTATTATTTTTTGTTGGTTCATAAGACACTTGCGTATTTCATTCGACGAGATTGAGATTCATAAGACAAGTGTAATTTTTTCATAATAATCAATTGTCAATGTCATAAGAACGCTTATGAACCCCATTGCTCATCATTGTGAAGAACCACGTGAGGCAAATTTTCTCGGTACAGCCATTTCACAATCATAAATTCAATATGGCTTCCGAAACAATTTGTATGACGCGTAAGAAATCACAAACCCCCTCATCCATTAATCCGCCCCTAACGTAAACCTGCACCAATTAAACCGTTCTTCACAACTTTTCTCAATAATGTTTCGCTGCTATAATATACTTCTTCGCGTTCAAAATAGGTTAGCCAACTAGAGAAAATCGAATTTTCATCCATTAGTAAAGTGCTTTAATCGATATGCGACATGACAAAATGGATGAAAATTTGATTTTCCCAAGTTGGTTAACCTATTTTTCAACGCGGATTAATATTATTCATTCATTGAAATTTAAATTCCAAAGCTCAAATTACACAAGACAGTCTTATGGAACCAAGAATGGATCAGAACGTATTTCATAAGACTATCTATGGATTTTGTTATCAAGTCAATGCTGGTTCATAAGATCATCTTACAAAATTCCTTCGAGGTGTATTATGGAAACAACATCTGCCGAAAACCATACGATGGTCTTATGAATTTCAAAGATTTTTCTTGTGTCGTAATTCCATAAGCAAATCTTATGACAGTCTTACGTTTGCTTTCCTCAGTGTAAGTATACGTGGTCAAAGAAGAAATCTTTATCCAGAAATATAAAAGTATTATTTTCTTATGATGTTGATGGTCTAATGTCCACCACTAGTATTTGACATGCAGTAGGTCATGGGTGCAATCCCAAGCCCGTCCCTTTCCTCGTACTTTGTAGTTGTATCTATCACTTGTCTCTGTCTCTGCCACTCTAAACCTTTTACACTAAAACTCTTCGTTTATGGCAATCTCTCGAACCAAAGACGGACTAGAAACCGTTTTCCTACGCATCTAATCTTCCATCATTATAGCACGCCTTTTCTTACGCCTAATACATAGGCAGTCTGTTAACCAAAGCAAACTTCTCTGTCATAAAATTCCCTTACCCCAATACCCATAACTTCCTGCATGAGATGCAGGGGTACATCCGGTCCACAGTTTTAAATGCAAATTTCTCTCTGGTCCGTATTCTGACATTGCAGGCACTATCGTTGCAACGGGCGGCCAATTAAGCTCAAGATCAAATATAACAATATTGAATGTTCATTGAATATGGCACATACACGCCTCCTCCCTTTCCAGCGTTACGTAGTTTGTGGTTGATGCCATATAAATCTGAATAATCTATACTTAAAAATCCGTTCTTTAAGAGCCACTACTCTTTAAGAATTGTAAGATTTGCGGCCAGGCGTAACATTTGGAATGTGAATGTGGAATATCATATGCTCTCTTCCGCCCCAGACAATCCACTCAGCCAGCACAAATGATAATGAAAATTAAAAATGCATGATTCGGCTCTCTAGGTGGAAAATTCGGATGATAAACAAGCTGCTTAATTATTTACGCATTTTGTGCGATTGTCGAATGGATGGAATAGCGTGGGTTATAGGCAGACACTTGCGCGTACATAGGTATTTGTTGTTTGTTCAGATGGTATTAGATGACTTCTTTTGGCTTTAATCATGAGGATGAGAGGTCAACGTATTTTCTACGTGAGATGTTAACGAATGGAACTTTCCACTGTTCCGATAATCTACTAACTTGGGGCTTTCGGTTGTATGTGTTTGATATATTATGGATACGTCTGCCAAGTTGGGGACGTTTACTATCCAAGTACTCATTGCATATTCTGATGGAATCAAAGAGTAGATAGACAAATGGGTGATAATTTAATCTCCATTGTTTGTGGAGATTGAATAATTAACACAGTATGTCTGTCTTAGTACCATTTGTTTACATCTAGACTAGAGCTAGCCAAATAATTTAAAAATCAATTTCAATTCGTTCACTGCAAGCTAATTACCAAAACTCCAAATCTGGTAGGCTTCCTGTGTTTCCTTGTTATTTACTGGTGCTTTCATTACTCTAACAAACAATAACGGCGCCAGCTGCGTCCGAATGCAGGTCAATTCGGGTATGGGAGGGGAATGTTGACGTGCTACTTGCTTTATAGAAGCCGAGATGTCCTCTGCACTGCCACAAGAAAACACTGGGATTTTACCCACAGGATCATGCAACTGAATCACCAGATCAAATGCTACTGTTGATAATGTTGTGTCAACCTTTGAAACGGGCAAAATGATAACATACTGAGTTTTAAAAATCTTCACCAGAGTAGCATCTAAATTAGTTGTTAATACGATCTCAAGCTTTGTTAGTTTTCACCATCACACAACATTTTTCTGTATACCATCTGAAGCGCTCATGAGCATCCATCATTCAAACCAGTGCTGGGAAAGGTAATAGTATAGTAGGCTTGAATTTCGCAAAAATCGCGTGGCTCTTCCCAGTACAGTAGTTTAAAACGTGGAAAGTAGCCTATGTTGGGTTAGACTGGCCCAGCTCAGTATGGGAGAAAAATAAAGTTGTATGATTCCACGGGGCACCCCCCAGGATTATTTCTTGGGGTTAGAGGAAGCCTTTCTGAAAAATTCAGCTCATTTGATCGTTCCATGAGCTGGTTCAGGAAAATTGATGATCGCGTTCAATTGGACCAGAATGTCAAAAACACTACTTGATATAATAGCGAAGAATTTTTGTAGAAGATTGTACCACGATCAAAATTAATAAAGTTGGTGTTTTAACCATCTGAAGTATATCATGCAATACTGCTTGTATTTCTTCAACATAGCTTGGAGGTAACCACTAAGCGCATCATAGCCACCTATGACGCTGGGCGAGCTGAGGCACATGTCGCATGCATATATGTGACTGTACGGGAGTGCTGATCTAAGCCTAACTTTCAACAACTGAAAAGGTAATGAAAATGAGATTAAATCCAGATACAACCTTCTGCAATTATGTTCATTAGGGTATCAACTAGTGTATTTGTCACTCTGGGCTTATTTGAACGCGAACAATTAGTATACGGAACGAAACAGTGACATAGGGTCAATTTCAATATATTTGAGACGAATATCCCATACAAACTTCATAACGATTGCGCCAGCTGGTGGAGCAACCAATTGAGTTGAAATTTTGAGAGAGCGTTTTTCTTACCCTAAGGCTCATATCTAGGGGGTGCCCGTTAAGTTTTACAACTTTTTTGTTCAAGGGCCAGTCTAATGTTGGGTGCATGAATTTCCTAAATCATTAGTGTCATTGAGGGCTCTGCAGCAGGAAATATAACATTTTTCTACAGTAATTTTGGGTTGCCCAATCCTATTTCAAACACTCCAAGTGCTTGCAGATCCTCTTCCAGCGTAGTCCATACTTTATGGTCGTTAAGGACCACTGTTTCCATTAGCGTACCATTATTAGTTCCGCATATCATCCGCCAAACAAACAAAATGACTGAATCTTGTGAAAGTCGTTCCTTGGCTGATAAACCCGGCTCTGTATGAACCTTTCTATCACGATGTTGATTAACCTATTGGTTACCGGCCTCCGACAAGGCATTTCCAAATAAGAACCATTTCGTCAATTCCCATTCGGTTTTTCGAAACCACCGTCAGTTTACTTTAAAAAGGTTTCAGTAATTTGTCACAAACGGAGAATGCTGAATTCAGAACCATGCTGGAGATATTCCGGATTGTACTGGGGTCACAAGGGTGCCAAATTTGGAAAATGTGATTATTTTTTTATTTATTGCAGTTACAACACTGAAGTTTTTATGTAAAATATAATGGTCAATTGTCACCATTTCAACATAATTCGAATAAGCGAACCGTTCCGGAACATGGTAGCCGGTTCCGCCAGGGCCAGTTTGGGGACATTTCCGTTTCATGTCCAAAACATACCGTGCGACGTCTCAATCTTCATGAATTCGAGGAAACTTGTCAAAAAAAAAAAAAAGATTGGCCATTCCAGAGCAATACTATTTGAATTGGGGCGAATAAACTGGCTTATTAAGTTCCAAGCTTCAACAATAAAAAAAAAAGAAAAAATGCATGAAGAATTTGTAAGTTAAACCTTTGCGGATAACGAGCATGAGCTCAAGCATAGATGATCGCTTCGTAGTTGCGCTCCGTGATTGACCGGAGCACAGAGATGCACAGAGATTTGACGAATGGGGCTTGGGACTAGCGAACCATTCTCAAAGAGCACGAATCGAGAGTTCAAAGACTGAAAGTACCTCTGCATTTCCACTATTGTCTTGGAAAGTACATTGGGTTAGTGGGTGTTTCCGGTCCCATGGCTCGCTCCAGCTGGAGTAAGCAATACAATCGATGGACCAAACATTTATGAATGGATAACACCACTTTTCCTTCGCACTTCGCGAAGCGGACACATCTGATTACTATTGTAACGATCTTCCCCGTAGGGGCAAGTGACACAATCGTTGGACCAAACACTAATCTGTAGGAAAACCTTTTGCGGTAATAGATGAAATCTCGAATGGGTTCCAAATTAGATAATAGCTGTCTAGATTATTGTTTAATTTCTGATGAAGTCCTTAACATATTCAAAGCCAAATTTTCATTTTGTTTCACGTGGAATTCCTCCATTCATGAATAAGCGGTACGATTGACGGAATCGACGTTTGGTCGAATTTTCTCTTCTTTAAACGGGCAATACTTTGTTCTTTTTCTTATACTGTTAAAACAATTATTGGCAGTAAATATGCCAAAGATCAGTAAGCCAAAGGGATTTCATAAATCATAAGACTGTTTTTATGGTGCATTCATAAGGAGTTCCAAAGCGAATTCCTTTCAAGTTTTTATCAACAGGTTTATTGAGAACCCTGAGTAATTCATAGAAAATTTTCTTCGAAGTTAATATAGATTCTTGGTAACATTTTAGCCAAAACCTTGTGGGATTTCTGATGATGTTCGAAACAAATTTTTGGTAGATTGCTTGTTAATTTTCTTCTACGATTTTTGGAAAATCTGATGTACAGATCTTCATGAATACGCCAGGAATGCACTGTTTTAACTAGTTGCACAGTGCATTCCTGGCGTATTCATGAAGATCTGTATAACAGATTTTCCAAAAATCGTGGAAAACACCTTTCCAGAAAGATCCTGCCTAAGACTGCATCAAAGAAGAGAAGCCACATCCGTTTGTATGTATTTTTTCTAGATTTATTCAAATTCCGTGGCACATCATGTTTTGTTCAAATAACGAAATGTCATAAAATAGGCCTTTCTGCAACCTGTACGTGATGCTCAGGAGTGGAAACATTGCGTCTATTCCTCATTAATTGACATGTTCTGTCGAATTCATGAAGATTTAAACGTTGCACAATAAGTTTTGGACAATAGGTTTTGGACACGTCGCATGGTTTGTTATGGATTTAAAACAGAAATATCTCCAAGGAGGCCCTGGTTGAATCTGTGCTTGGAGCTATGGAGTGGCCACATCACATCACAAATCTTTTATTACCGTGATATTTGTCATTTATTGACAAGTTATTTAAAATTCATTAAGATGGAGATGTCGCACGGTATGCTTTTGGACATGAAATAGAAATGTTCCCCAAGAAGCCCTCGTGGAACCTGTGCCTGGAGATCTGGTGTGGCCACATCAGTTCGTACCGTAGAACTTGTCAATAAAAGAGGAAAAAGTCTTTTATTGACAAGTTCTCTCGAATTCACGAAAATTGATACGTCGCACGGTATGTTTCCGACAAAAAACGGAAATGTCCTCAAAGAGGCCCTGGTGGAACCTGTGTCAGATGCTCTGGAATGGCCAAATCTATTGAAATTTAGTTTTTTCTCCCTTTATTGACATGTTCTCCAGAATTCATGAAGATTGAGACGTCGCACGGTATGTTATGGACATGAAACGGAAATGTCCCCAAACTGGCCCTGGCGGAACCGGCTACTTTGTTCCGGAACGGTCCATTTATTCAAATTATGTTGAAATGATGACAATCGACCATTATCTCATGTTCCACGTTAAAACTTTAGTGTTGTAGCTGAAATAAATAAAAAAATAATCACATTTCCCGAATTTGGCACCCTTGTGACCCCAGTACAACCCGGAATATCTCCGTCATGGTTCCGAATACAGAATTGTCCATTTATGAAAAATAACTGAAACCTTTTTAAAGTAAACTGAAGGTAGTTTCAAAAAAATCGAATGGAAATTGACGAAATGGCAGCAGTTTGAAAATGCCTTGTCGGAGGCCGGTAACGTAAAGGTTAAGAGGCACGAAAATCTGTCACCCAGTTCAAATCCCCGGCAACATTCTAAAAGAGAGTATACACCAGAAATCTTCCGCTGTGCCCCTTGCTATACAGCTGTTTGTTGAAGTGCTGATTCCACCTTTCGATTACCTCACGTGCGTCCATTAAAATGCTTCCATCTTTATACATGTACATTTCGATTCGCAGAACGAAGCTTTTTCTAGATACATTGAGCTTCTCGTATAACTTTTCCGATTCTTATAATCGATGTAGTAGTTAATTCTTTGACATCACACTTATTCAGGTGTTTTTTTTTATCCCGGAAAAGGCGGGTTTGTCAGTTTTGTTTTATTTTACACCCAAACCCTTGCGTAAATTCCGTTAACGTAATTTCAATAAATAAAATCATGCAGGTATAATTCAGTACAGTCTAGTAGATGTTTAGTAAACTCGAAACAATGAAACTTATGCAAAGCCAAGGGAACCTGGTGACTTTTTTTCATACTGGTCTGAGGTATGTTTTCTTGAACTCAAGCGCTAACTGGAGTACCATGTTGATTCAAAGTA
>NW_018736026.1:0-33404 GCF_002204515.2 Aedes aegypti
ATACCCAATTTTGACAGATCGCTGTACACTTTTCACGGTATTCTAGATTTTGTTCTATTACTGTTACAGTATGTGTCATAAACTTTTGGGCTACTGCAAGGAACATGAATTGTTTTTATTACGTGTTTGGTATAACAGAGCCAAGTTCATTTGACTGCAGTAGTTTCTTCTTTTCAATAAAAAATGTTTCACAATCCTCACATTTTGCTCCTATAGTATGATCAACAACTGTTATACCCTATTCGCTTCCTCTGCATATGAGAATCTTACATAATTCACATCGTTCAGCGCCCCAATGAACTGGGCTGTACTCCGATCAAATGGCAAGGTGCATGGCGCTGCACTAGATTAGGTCTTGATTTCGATAAATCATTTTTCTCAGCATGAAAACTGGGTTGCACGGACCATCTTCGGTCTGCTGGACGAACGAGTCCCAGTTGCTCGCAACATGATGGCAGAACGGTCTCACAACGCTTTCTGCTCCAGTAGGGTGAAATGGAATCAAAATGCTATCACAAATGACATTTGAAGTGCTACTGTAACTATGCAATATGCCATTCTATTTCATTTCAAATTAAGTTTTTTTACGGATTTACATTGTGTTGAAAAGTTGATTTAAAAAATAGCGGTGGTTCAAAATGATCGAAAAAGTAGGGTAAGAACGTCAAGTAGTATGAATAACAAAGAGACAGCAATCATCAATCATCAAATTTGCTCTGTTACACGGAAAACGCTCATTCTTTAAGAAAAACATGTATTGAAAATAAAGTTTAAATTTGTTGAAATTTCACCGGAAAATTTTATGGGATTTTTTTTGTTTTTATCTCTGAAGCGACCGCGTGTAATAGTTATTTAGGCAACAAGTAGCAAAATGATGATTTTTTCAGCACGAGTTGTACATTTATCCAACGAGGCTCGCCGAGTTGGATAAATACAACGAGTGCTGAAAAATCTAGTTTTGCACCGAGTTGCAAATATTACAATATTTTTTGCTATTTCGAAAAATGCTATTTCAGCTGGATGAACTTTAAAAGCACAAACAACATTTCAGAGAACCCACATGGGCACACATCCATGCGTCGTAACAATTCAGTATTTTTCAATCACATAGGCTGTGATACAGTAGTACCTCTACCCATAAATGTCACAAGTTTTCAACGCTCCCATCGATATCAGGTAAGACAGCACAGCACAAATGTTGGATTATTTCGATTCCAAATCAGAATCGCTAGCCTGTGTGGGGTCGTCCATAAAATCACATGGTCATTCATGGGGAAAGGGAAGGATCTGGCCAATATCACGGTCCATACGAATTTTATAAATTTGTGTATGGACAAATGACCACGAGGGGGAGGGGGGTGCCTGGAATCCCAAAAAACTGATCACGTGATTAATGGAAGCCCCTGTCGGAATCCGATCGCACAACGGATCTAGAATCAGATGCAATTATGCTTATTCTCGCGGCCTGTGAGGCGAGACGACTCGAACGAGGGACAATTGTCGACTCGCTCCCATTGGATTAACATTAGTCGCTTCACATCACCCGAGATGAGAACGACTCGTCTCGACTCACACGCCGCGCAAATAAGCACAAATGGCATGAAGAGACTGGGTTTGTTTGATGCCTATCTAAACATACTGAAAAGTGCTACTTTTCAGTACCGAAAAGAGTGCTGGAAAGTAGCACTTTTTCAGCACTGATTTTTTCAGTAGGAAAAGTAGGCCGTTATGTTGATCAACTTCTCAATGAAAAGTTGGTTGATTTGCAACGGATGCAAAAATATTTTATTTTATTTGTTTTTTTTTTTCATTCTAGGAATGGTCACTGATTCGAGCCATTTAACCCATCAATGCATATTGGGCCCATATTCCCCCTACCAGCTTGGATTCGATCGCCAGGCTGGTTGGCGCTGAAATATGAATTAATTCCCTCTGAATGGCGGCCGCCGAGAACGCCTGCGGGGAAAATTGCAAGCTAAACAACACTTAATTAGCACGTCGGAATCAAGGTGTCGTGGATTTTGATTTCTCAATTGAGTTTGTCCTATTTTTCCCATTCGGCGGATCGAGGTGCTCCATTTAGTTCGGTGTAGGAATTATAGACACGTGCCCTGGTGATTGCTGGTATTCGAGGTGGTCGATGAGTGGTTGGATCGCAAATACAGTTTACAGACACAGTAGCACGCTTCGTTTGCTCCTCTTGATAGCACTATGTTTATAGTGCTCAGAATTTATAATTGAGAACTTTTTTATGAATTGATAACATCGCAAGGTGTTTTTTCAGAACCACCAATACAATATCCACTTCCTCCGGTGAATTGGGTTCCCGGAAAAAAACCGGCCTTATGGGCAAGTCATCCTCTTGTACCATTCGAACATTTGACATCCAAGAATAAAGTGTTTAGGAACTAATTCAGATCACGTGGTTGAAAAACGGATGCTGAAATACAGCTATTATGAAGTGAATAAAATGGTCAGTAGTTCGTGAAGCAAGAACAATCAATTTTAGCAAACACGTTTATATGTCACATAGGATGCTTGCAAAATCGAAATGATATCATATCAATCTGAAACCTTGGGGAACATCATTCAATAGTATTTAAATCTATGAAGATGTATTTACATTCAATATTAGGAACAAGTTTTTGAGGCTTTGTCCGGCAATCCGATACCTGAGTAGTTCACCAGGCCAAATCTTGACCAGAAAATAAAAAAAAAACATCATAGTGTTCAGCGGCATTTGAAAAAAGGAATTCACTTGCCATTCTTCCATTTGTAGATTTATGAGTCAATGGAACACAGGAAAGCTAAATACCATCGATCCACTCACTACCTCCCTGAATAGCATGCAAAACAGTTATGGGAAAAAAGGTATCCACCCTTACCTGCATTGCGCAAATCCTCCAGACCGAATTATTATCTATTCATATCTCAATTAAAACCCGCTTAATCCCATAAATTGCCGCATATCCACAATGTTAATGCTGAGAAATATTGTCACATTGAATGGATGGCAAATAATAAATAGTCCGAAATTGGACGCTAAACTCCCATTTCTGTCCGGGTTGGCATTAGCTACTGGTTTTTTTCTTCTTTACTGTGGCCCTGGGGCTGCAAAGTTGGATATGAGGTTGCATTGAAAATATTATATGACAGCAAAGAGTACGTGTTATTGGAAAGGTTTATGGGAAAGAAACGTTAAGAAAAAGATGATGAGAATTTTCGGGATAGACATAAATAATTATTTTGAGGACTTTAAAATGAAATACTATATTTATTTATTTTATTTATTTATTTATTTTCGTCAAACCGACGTAGACTAGTACATTTTACATATACATATTTTGTTTTTATTTCTTAATACTAAAATTATGAAATTTATAAAAAATATTGAAAAAGAAAGTGTAGTGTAAGTAATGTTCATTTCATTTTGGTTTTATGTTATGTGTTGCGATTTCTAATGGATTTGAAGTATGTTTTTAGATTTTGCCGAGACATGGTAAAGTCAATAAGTTTCGCAATGTTGATTGTAAATGGCCATCATTTGATTTAGGGGCCCGTTTTTGGCATAATTTGTTCGATGATGAATTTGTCAAGAATAAGTTACGATTTCGTAGTTGCCTAGAAGGAGCGTAGAAATTTAATTTTGATAAAAATTTCTGTAGAATAAATACGTTGCGAAAACGATATCATTTACAAATGAAACTCTTGCGATTTCACGCCGCTCTTTCAACGTTTGTATGTCAATAAGCATGCAGCGTGCTTTGTAGGCTGGAAGTGGAAATGATGTCCAACCTAATTTACGAAGAGCATATAGTAGAAATTGTTTTTGTACAGATTCTAATCTTTCTTCGTGTTCATTGAGAAAGGAGACCATACAATGCTGCAGTATTCCATGATTGATCTTACATATGCAATATATAGAGTTTTTAATTGTGTATGGGTCATGAAAGTTGTAGCAGAAGCGTTTTAATGAACCCTAGCATGTTTATAGCCCTGTGAATTATTGTATTGTAGTGGTCTACGAAAAGAAAGCTTAGGGTCTAAGATTACTCCTAAGTCCTTTACTCTTTCACATTTTTCCCACATTTGATTTCCTAATGAAATTTGAAATGCGTGGTGTCGTTCTTTTTTCTGCTAAAGAATATTAGGTTGCATTTATACATTCAGTTCTAATAGGCTTTTTTGCACCATATGTAGAATTTTTTCTATTTCATTGCGGAATACATTGATGTCTTCTTCATTTCTTATTTCCAGGTAGAGCTTCATGTCATCGGCATAAATTAACACTTTGAGTTTAATTGAAAATAAAGAAAATGTCGTTTACAATACATAATAAAAAAGAAGAGGTCCAAATGAGAGCCTTGAGGGACACCCGAAGTGACTTGAATTGGGTTTTGATTTGTTTCCTTCGAATTTTATTATTTGTTGGCGGTCAGTTAAATACGATTCAAGCCATTTCAGCAGTCTTGGCTCGATTCCATTTTTTTTTTAGTTTGAAAAGTAGCATTGGTATGTCTATGCGATCAAATGCCTTGCTAAGTCCGTATAAAGAGCTTCTACGTGGTTTCCATTGTCCATATGTCATTCAACGAATAGTCAACAAATTGAAGTAAATTTGTTGAGGTCGAGCGACCTTTAAAAAAGCCATGTTATGTGTCAGTAATTCTATTTTTTTATTTGAAGAAATAGTTTTTTTCGTTGACAATTGACTCGAAAAGTTTTGGAATACAAGAGATAATGGCAATACCACGATAATTACGTATGTCAGATTTTCGGCCAGATTTAAAGATAGGCACTAAAAAGGAGCTTTTTCCATATTTTTGGGAAAGATTCCGGATTCAAGGGATAATTAAAAAGCCAAAACAATGGCGCTGTAAGTTCTTTTGCTAAATTTTCATAAATATTGGTGGAATCGTGTCAGGGCCCGGGACCTTTTGAAGCGTCCAATTCATTAGAGCGTCCTGAAATTTCCCGCACATGGATTTGAATTTACACAATATCCTCTAGAAAATTCCGGATAAAACGCAAAATAATTGCGATCGCGGTCTTCTCTTCCGAAAATGTAGAAAAGATTCTTAGAGAAAATTTGCATATAGATTGCAAATTTTATCTGAGTTGTCACCACCATTTTCATCAAGGTGCATAACGGATGGAAAATTGTCAGATTTTAGTTTTGTTTTTTTACGTAATTGAAGAAGTTCTTTGGACAGGACTTTATTTCAAGTTCAGTTTTTGAAATTGTATTCTTCCAAAAGCATCACTGATGGCAAGATTCAGTTGATTGCAAATGTCCCAATATTTTGCTAGGTTTTCATTTCTCTGGTGTTTCTTATAAATTTTGTGTGCCTTTTGCTTCCGATTTTTTTTCAGATTTTTTAATGTGGTTGTTATACCAATTTGATTTTTTGTAACTGAGGTTTCGCCGTATTTTTTTGGAAGGAATTTCTTGTTTTATGATTTCTAGTACAATTCATTGAATATGTATGCAGCAGTTTCAACAATTTCCTTCATTTCTGATTATTTCTTGCCATTAACACTATTTAGTCTACATTTAATTTTTTCATAGTCTGCTGATTTGTATTCAAAGGCTTCCTCGTATTCATAGTCGTTGGGTTTGGCATTCTTATGGATGAATAGGGAATATTTCGAATGCTGTGGTGAAAACGCTTCATTTTTCCATAATGGATTCAATGACTCAGTTACGCAGAAATCTTCGTAAAATGTTTGTAAATAAGAAATCCAAATAACAGTTTTGTCTGTTTTTAATATGATTAATTTGATTTAGTCGCTAAATTTTGCGTTTTTAATGAAAAAATAAACTGCAATTTTTCATTGTCCCCGACTACTGGGAGTAAAATAATTCATTTTCAGAGTCCCCGAATGAAATCAGCATTGCTTGGTTAAATCACCAATAGATGTGAACCTTAACCTCTGGGGGGAGTTGTGTAAAATTTGTTCGGCACATTGTAAGAAATTATCATACGTGGCCTTTATGTGCATGGTCAGGGTTGGAAATACACTATGGGCAACAAGTGTGTTTCACCTGCTATGGTTGTGCTTTACCCAGAACCTGTTCGAATTCTTTAATTTTTTTGCGTATATAATAATTTCAGAATTAAATCAGTTGAAAGAGCAACGAGTACTCCGCCCGCCTGATTTTCTTCCGGACTCTGAAAATTCCGGGTCGCCTCTGAAATACGTTGAACTCGCTTCCAAAGACTTCTTCCCTTTTTACGCTTTCATCCCCTTGTTTTCAGTGCCAGAATAACCGAAAAGGGAAGCCTAAAATGGTTTTATAGATTTCCCTTCATTTTTGCTGGGCTTTTCATGTGACGAATCGGATTCAAAAATTATGCTCTTGAAATTTTGTCAAATTCTGGTTGCCTGCAATTAACAGAGGTACGTTTTTTTAAATAGTTTCCTTCCTCGCTACCAAACAAAATATATATCAAAGAAAAAAAACTAAATACCCACATGAAGTTTTTGACCTTAATATGACAACCCAATAAACCAGTTTTCGAATTTGATTTGTTGCAATAATTCATACATATAAATGCTTAAGTGAAGAAGCATAATAATTTTGTTATAATGAAGTGTTTATACATGCGTGCTCTACTATTCGATGAATTTATATGATTCCTTTTATCGCCATTGTACCGAGCCACAACCCACATGCTTCTGACATTCCCCAAATATTGAACAATTTTGCCCGACAAACATGTTCGCTTCATTCAACCCAGTGGACAAACCAGACTTGAAATTCGTATGCAATAGCAGTCACGATAACGCAAACTGAATCAAGTTTTTGTCCTCGAATTTTGCCACTGTGAGCCGCTCCAAGGTATGTGATATCATCGTCTCACCTTCTTTCCGTTTATCTCGAATGCACCTCCGATCTTCGAATGCGAGCCAAAATCTAAACCCGAAGCATCGGAGAACGGCAACCCATCGCCCGGTAATGTTCGAGAGCAATCGGAGATGGTGCGCGTGAGCATAAAACCTACCTTCCAACGTTCAAAACGACGACAAACATCAATGCTTAATTTACGGAATACAAGTGTGAGAATGTTTTTATTAATTCATCGAAACATCATTGCAAATATGCCACGAAATCTGCATTGCAAACGCGCATAGAAAAAAAAGACCTAAGGCTCTGGTCCCCGTCTGGTTCTTGAATAAAGAAGATGATTCGTTCGTGATTTGGTTACTTGCACGTCGCATTGCTTAGGCAGACTAACACTGAAATACAATTCTCTCTTCGAAATTCGTTTTTATGAAACTTGTGGTGGATATTCAAGATACAAAATATTAGACTTGAGTTGACAAAGCTTGTAAAAAGCTATGTCTGCTAAATGCTAATGGCCTTAGGCAAACGCATAAGGGACAAACTAAGTTTTAGATGCTAAGATTTTTCAAAGCATTGTACAAATGATCTTCCTGAAAGATTTGTTTGACACAACACATTTACACCCATTTGGTATCAGGTTACGATCCACCAGTTCAGAAATTTTGTGCCATCACCATATTTGAGCCTATTTCATCATCTCTACCTGATGGGAGAGAAAAGGGAAAGGAAAATATGGGAGTAAAAGAAGAGGGAAAATGCATAAAGCGAATAAAACATTTAGCTTCCATACCACAATGGGTTGAACAGCGCGCTTAAAAGTACACGCAAAACGCATGAGCGATAGAGGAGCCTAAAGCTCATTACTACAAGCGGTAAGAATAAATCAGAATGTCTCGAAGATTCAGGCCTTCTAAATTCAGTTTTCATGATAGTGTTTACCAAGTAATTGGAAATTACTTTTGCGTCAACAGTTACTGGACAGCAACATAACAGGTGATACCGAAGTTCCATAATCGAAGTCCAACTATCACACACAATGAGTCGAATTGCTGGCTCAGGGCCAATGAAAGTCATGCGATGGCTCCACACTGCGAGCTAGCTCATCAGCCAATTTATGTACAGCTATGGAAAGAATGGTCAGGTTTACAAGGTTTACAGAGTTGATGATTAGTTCGACTCAATTTAAGTTCGAACATGCGATAACAAGCTTCGGCCTTGAGTGGCCGCAACAAGAGCTTAAAAGCAGCCTGACTATCTGGAAGAAGTATAATAACTTTCATATACGGCGCGTTGAATGCGTTGATTTGGCACTCCAAAATAAGAGCAATATTTCCGTCTGAAAACGGTACAGTGGTCCTACCAAGTGAGTAGAAACTGATTTCAGTTTTTAGCCTCACGAGAATACACATCAGCACCAAGCTCTACCTCGAGAATGGGGGGGAGCCATAGTGTAACATAGATATACTAACTATATTGGTTTGATATACTTCTTTCAAATTAGGCCAGACGTCAACTCTCCCGTGAAGGGAATTGGCGTGGTAAATGTCTTTGTAAGGAAAAGTGACAAGCAATTTGTGGAGATCAGCTTGGGAGCAAGGACAAATTTGTCCAATCACCAAAAAATGGAAACAACGAAGTGTGAACAGATCCTACGATTCACTCAGTAGATCCAGTCTCATAAACAGTAAGAGCAAGAGAAGTGCTTCTTGCTTAAAATACATGTGTAGTGGCACACAGTCGAAAAGAGCTTCGAGCGCTGGCTGTGGGAGTCGTAGAAACGCAACAGAACATCGCCATCAAGCAACATTCCTTTGGAGATGGTCCCTATTTTGGATTTGGATTGTTCTCAATTCGCCCCTTTTGCCACCACACAAGACAATCCATGACGCCAGTATTGGTCCGAAAAAAACAGTTTGCGTAAATTCCATTTGATAATACTTGGGTTTGAGGACCCAAGTTTTTCCAAAGGTTCGCCGGCAATTGACTGAAGGCCATAACAAGCTTTTTTTACTCTGAATCAATGTGAGGTGTCCATGAAAGTTCCGGATCTAGAATATCTCCGCATTTTACTTAACTTGATCAGTCACGTTATCTCAGTGCAAAAAACGTAAAGGTCGAATTCATCGCGGTTCGTCTTTCCGTAAAAATAACAATAGAGTAAGGTGGGGCAAAAGTTGACCTTAGTGGTATAATCAAATTTTCCCGGAAAACCAATAGCAAGTTAATAAACAAAACAAATACATACAGTGAACCTTCACATATTGGCTACAATAATTTTGCTTGACAAACTTGTGTCCAAAATATTTACCCATTTTTAGTTATAACAGTTGGAATTGACTGTCTTATTCGAACTTTGGGCCTCACCGGTGGGGCAAGAGTTCGAATCTAGTTGGGGCAAAGTTTCGCTGGCTAAAACACACAAATATCGATCCTTTTAATGACGGCATACTTTACACCAGCCGTAAAACTAAGTTTGAAGTAAATTCACACTTAAATTTTAATCAAAAATTGCCCAATAACCGGGTAATTGTAATATACTACAAAAATCAACAGTTTTTCGCAAAAACTAAGTGAAAAGGTTAATTTTAGTGAAAGTATTCACACGATCAGACAAACTTAACTAATTTGAAAGATATATGTGATTTTAGCAATTTGCAAATTTTTCCGTGATTTTATACACATGGGTCGAACTTTTCCCCGCTGATTCGAACTTTTGCCCCACTTATGGGCCAAAAATTGTTTTCAGCATTTTATGCAAAAACTAAATCACCTCAAAGCAAGAAGTGAATTCCAAGCAACAAGCACAAATTGGTATAATTTTTTAATTCATTTTTTTCTATTGAGGCTAAAGACTTTGCACATAGTTTTCCAAGTTCATCTAAATCGTCATTTTCCGATATCAAATCTTCAAGTTGAGTCACGACTAACTTTTCAAAAGGGTGTATTGTGAAAATGTTTCAAAAAATATTTCCAAAAACTGCACAGCAAAAACGGTTCGTTCGATTGTTAGACAACTAAAAGAAACAGTTTAGACAACTAAATAAAGATTCCCAAAAAAAAAATACAACACAGTAAAAAAATTTTTTTTTTTGGCATAAAAAAACATAAATTTTGACACAAAAACTCAAATATCTCAAAACCCTCATCGGGGAATACCAACGTCATTTTTTGAGGGAAACGGTCCATTATATTACTATCTACCAATAAAAATTGGTGATGGTAAACCAATAACAAAAAAGTTATGACATTTTCACAACATGTCACAATTTTCACATTTAGTAAAGAAAAAAAATTTTTTTTTCGGTGTAATTATTCGGGACGCAGTTTGTGTTGCTGAAATTTTTATTGTTAAGGGCCTTGCTGAATTAAACATAGTCGTTTTTCCAATGTATTCATTAAGTATTAGTATATTATTGTATAATATTAATGTATAGTATAAATATATGTATATGTGGTATATGTTAAATTAAAAATGAATTTAACAGATAACACGAAATAATTTTTTTTATACCGGTATTTTTTTTGAGTATGATCGATGAGTTTTCTAATGTTATATACTAAACTTTAAAGTTTTGGATTTGGTATGCGTTATGAGATCATGAAAACATTTTATTAAACTTATTTATTTATTTATTGTTATTCCAATTTTTTTTGCAATATACGAACACTTTTTGGGCATCATTATCAGTACAGTTCGAGTATAGTTTTGCTTTAATTTTATTTTCTGACACATGGAATGAAACAGTGAAATTTTTGGTTCCTGGATCGTTTTCGCGTTAATTATATTGCTGCTTGAGCTCGATGCCGTTAATTCGTACTCTTCAGTAGTAGTAAAACAAAATGAAAATTTTGTTAATCTTCTTCTTTTCTGCGATTCGCACAATAAAAATAGTTCTTTTGCAGTTTTAATGATGCTCACGTTTCTTTGGTAAACTTGCTCTTTGTGGCCATGCGCTTTTATGGGTTCCTCCAATAAGCATCACAAGGACGCTTTGCCATGTGACGTAGAAGAAAAGAATGCATTCCTGCATCATTCCGTACTTTGATTAAATTGACATAGGCTCGAAAATTCTTACGGTTTTTGTAACTGCGATTGCTCCAATTCAGACCACATGAATAACGATATACTTTTGATTTCTTTATCCTTTCAACGCGTAAAAAGTTAATGTTTTGGATATGCAACAAATTTACAGATACTGAGTCGTGTCTTAAATCTTCGGAAATTACAATAAAACTAAAATGTTCAATTTGCCTCACTTCCATTGAAATAAATAACGAATGGATGAATTGTAAGCTTGTTGTACGTTCCAGTGATGGACTTGCACTTTCATATTGATACAAAGCTAATAGTTTTCAAGAAAAACTCACACAATACTAAAAATTCACCATCTTGTAATGTTATTTTTCGAATTTTTTAAAAAAGCGGGATTGCTCTGTTTTATAAAGTCGTGAGGAATTAAACTTTCTAATTCAAGCAAAAAAATGAACACAACTCATCCTACAGTTTTCTAGTCACACCTATCCGTGGTCACACCAATTGCTTCAAATGATAACTGATCAATATAATTTTCTTCAAACTCAAGCGAATAAAGTATTTTTCCCAATGATGAAGAAATCTGACAATCCGAACAAGATCGTAGATAGCAATTTGATGTTGTATATTTTTCACACAAAAGACTACCAGTTAAATTTTAATATTGATTCTTTTACAACTAATGTAAGATTAGGTTAATATTTGCGTGTGTTGTGCACACACAAACATTATGTGTTCCCTGAATTGGATAGAAGCTTGCATTGCTTGGACGAAGGCTTGCAAATGAAAGGAAAAAACCTACCTTAATATTTTCGTTAATTTTCCTGAAGCGTGTATACGCTCTTTCAAAAGTAGTCATCATTAATCGTTTTTTGGATTGCTTTGACGCTTTCCATCTTTTTTACAGATACATAATTTTTTGGCCAGGGCAAGCTCTACTTACTTCATGCGTCTTCAAAATAATTGAATTTTTTTTTTTCTTTTGTCTCATCTTGTTAATGAAAGTACTTGCGGACCTAGCATTTTTGGTTGCAAGACAGTTATTTTTTGAAAATTGTTTTGGCCTCTTCTTGCTGTATTTTATTGGTTTTGAAGCTCATTCAATGGGTCTTGAATAGACCACTGAGCTTGGCAGCATCGATAAAATCAATAATTTTTCTTTCCTTTGTCGTGGCTAGATTTCGAGAACCTTTCTCATATTCATAATTAACCCTTCGTAAGTCTTGTATTTTCCACATCCCTCAGGTCGCTAATTTGAAGAGGTTTCTTCGTACAGCTTCGTTGATTTCACGGTATTTTTTCTCGGGATAATTGACGTAACCCATTTTCTCGTCTATTTAATCGGAAGTCACTTTTATTCCCAGCTGGTCCTTCGTTGAGCGTTCGATGTTGACTTCTGGATGCACTCATCTTTCTGAACTTGATTTGTTGAAACAGATGTACGCTGAATGTACTGTGGCAAGACTATCTCAGCACTTGTACTTCTGGTACTCCTCAGTGTTGTCGTGCAATCTAGTAGTTCTCAGTTGTTGTTGTTTTCGAACTTCCTGCAACCTGATCCACCGATATTGTACAGAATGCCGTTTTGTCACGTTTAATACCGGCAGGACGTACAAATGCGTAAATTTGTATTCAATGTAAGACATTGGAGCATAACCACCGCTTTTAGTTTATCTATGGTGCTTTCGGTGAGAATTTCGTAGCTCTTTCGAAACACTGTTTTTTCTGCAAACGGCCTGGCTACAGTTTGAGAAAAGCGACTGCTCATGTTGCTCGTTAGATTTTAATAAACAATCACTTTTAAGTGATAGCGTAATACGGGGTATCTTTGATAATGCGGGTAACTTCGATAGTACGCTAAACACCACATACTAAACAAAATATCATAATTTTTGTTAATCGGTTAAGTTAAACAAATGCAAAACTAAAGAATATTAGTATGACACTTCATGCACGAGCAGTTTTAATTTCAATCGAGAACATTTGAGGCTTTATATACGAATATTAACCTTAGTTTGATACTGGGGTCATAATGACCAAAATCGGATTTCAACCTGCAATATCTCTGTTGTTTATCAAACGGATCTTTCTGAATTCCCTGACTTTTAATATTTTGTGGAAACGAAGCGCAGGACCAAAAAATTTTTTTTCTTAAGGTGATTCTAAGATGGCGCCACAAAAAACAACTTAATAAGATACTGGGATCATTATGACCCAGAAATGTATACCCCTATAAATCGACGAAATATCAACCGAATAATGAAATTTATGCCGCATTCGAAAGATATACTCCTCAAGATTCTGATCACTACCTGGAATACCGGTTCCGGTTCCAGTAGCCACCGGGAATCGGCTACGAAGGGGACCATGTTGGCCACGTGGAATTTCAGTACACTCAGTCCAGAAATCTGCAGTCATCACAAAATTGTATAAGATGCAGGCCATATAGGAACGTACTGTCTTCAGCAAACTTGCTTCGGGGACCAAGAACTTCCACATAGGATACATTTTAGTTCAGAACTCGACCACCGCGTGGCGCTAGCGTCGATATGAACTTCCGGAAGGGACTAATTATGCGATAACTCGAGATTGCGAGCACATAGAAGGATGCTGTCTTCGGCAAAGTTGCTGAGGAGGATATGGACTACCACATAGGATACAATTTTAGTTCAGAATTCAACCACAGCGTGGCGCTGGCGTCGGTTTGGACTTCCGGTAGGGCTAATTATGCGATTACTCGAGATTGCGAGCACATAGAAGGATGCTGTCTTCGGCAAAGTTGCTCAGGAGGATATGGACTTCCACATAGGATACAATTTAGTTCAGAATTCGACCACCGCGTGGCGCTAGCGTCAATATGAACTTCCGGAAGGGACTAATTATGCGATAACTCGAGATTGCGAGCACATAGAAGGATGCTGTCTTCGGCAAAGTTGCTCAGGAGGATATGGACTACCACATAGGATACAATTTAGTTCAGAATTCGACCACCGCGTGGCGCTGGCGTCGGTTTGGACTTCCGGTAGGGGCTAATTATGCAATAACTCAAGATTGCGAGCACATAGAAGGATGCAATCTTCGTCAAAGTTGCTCAAGAGGATAAGGACTTCCATATGAGATACAATTTAGTTCAGAACTCGACCGCTGCGTGGCGCTAGCGTCGATATGAACTTCCGGCAGGGGCTAATTATGTGATTACTCAAGATTGCGAGCACATAGAAGGATGCTGTCTTCGGCAAAGTTGCTCAGGAGGATATGGACTACCACATAGGATACAACTTAGTTCTGATTCGACCACCGCGTGGCGCTGGCGTCGGTTTGGACTTCCGGTAGGGGCTAATTATGCGATAACTCGAGTTTGCGAGCACATAGAAGGATGCTGTCTTCGGCCAAAGTTGCTCAGGAGAATATGGACTACCACATAGGATACAATTTAGTGCAGAATTCAACCACCGCGTGGCGCTAGCGTCGATATGAACTTCCAGTAGGGGCTAATTATGCGATTACTCGAGATTGCGAGCACATAGAAGGATGCTGTCTTCGGCAAAGTTGCTCAGGAGGATATGGACTACCACATAGGATACAATTTAGTTCAGGATTCGACCACCGCGTGGCGCTGGCGTCGGTTTGGACTTCCGGTAGGGGCTAATTATGCGATAACTCGAGATTGCGAGCACATAGAAAGATGTTGTCTTCGGCAAAGTTGCTCAGGAGGATATGGACTACTACATAGGATACAATTTAGTTCAGAATTCGACCACAGCGTGGCGCTAGCGTCGATATGAACTTCCGGTAGGGGCTAATTATGCGATTACTCGAGATTGCGAGCACATAGAAAGATGTTGTCTTCGGCAAAGTTGCTCAGGAGGATATGGACTACTACATAGGATACAATTTAGTTCAGAATTCGACCACCGCGTGGCGCTGGCGTTGGTTTGGACTTCCGGTAGGGGCTAATTATGCGAAAACTCGAGATTGCGAGCACATAGAAGGATGCTGTCTTCGGCAAAGTTGCTCAGGAGGATATGGACTACCACATAGGATACAATTTAGTTCAGAATTCGACCACAGCGTGGCGCTAGCGTCGATATGAACTTCCGGTAGGGGCTAATTATGCGATTACTCGAGATTGCGAGCACATAGAAAGATGTTGTCTTCGGCAAAGTTGCTCAAGAGGATATGGACTACTACATAGGATACAATTTAGTTCAGAATTCGACCACCGCGTGGCGCTGGCGTTGGTTTGGACTTCCGGTAGGGGCTAATTATGCGAAAACTCGAGATTGCGAGCACATAGAAGGATGCTGTCTTCGGCAAAGTTGCTCAGGAGGATATGGACTACCACATAGGATACAATTTAGTTCAGAATTCGACCACCGCGTGGTGCTAGCGTCGATATGAACTTCCAGTAGGGGCTAATTATGCGATTACTCGAGATTGCGAGCACATAGAAAGATGTTATCTTCGGCAAAGTTGCTCAGGAGGATATGGACTACCACATAGGATACAATTTAGTTCAGAATTCGACCACCGCGTGGCGCTGGCGTAGGTTTGGACTTCCGGTAGGGGCTAATTATGTGATAACTCGAGATTGCGAGCACATATAGAGATGCAGTCTTCGGCAAAGTTGCTCAGGAGGATATAGACTTCCACATGAGATACAATTTAGTTCAGAACTCAACCGCTGCGTGGCGCTAGCGTCGATATGAACTTCCGGTAGGGGCTAATTATGCGATTACTCGAGATTGCGAGCACATAGAAAGATGTTGTCTTCGGCAAAGTTGCTCAGGAGGATATGGACTACTACATAGGATACAATTTAGTTCAGAATTCGACAACCGCGTGGCGCTGGCGTTGGTTTGGACTTCCGGTAGGGGCTAATTATGCGATAGCTCAAAATTGCGAGCACATAGAAGGATGCAGTCTTGTCAAAGTTGCTCAGGAGGATAAGGACTTCCACATGAGATACAATTTAGTTCAGAACTCGACCGCTGCGTGGCACTAGCGTCGATATGAACTTCCGGCAGGGGCTAATTATGCGATTACTCGAGATTGCGAGCACATAGAAGGATGCTGTCTTCGGCAAAGTTGCTCAGGAGGATATGGACTACCACATAGGATACAACTTAGTTCTGATTCGACCACCGCGTGGCGCTGGCGTCGGTTTGGACTTCCGGTAGGGGCTAATTATGTGATAACTCGAGATTGCGAGCACATATAGAGATGCAGTCTTCGGCAAAGTTGCTCAGGAGGATATAGACTTCCACATGAGATACAATTTAGTTCAGAACTCAACCGCTGCGTGGCGCTAGCGTCGATATGAACTTCCGGTAGGGGCTTATTTTGCAATAACTCGAGATTGGGAACATATAAAACAATGCTTTCTTAGGCAAAGCTGCTCAGATGGAGATGGACTTCCACATAGGTTGCAACATAGTTCAAAATTCGACCACTGCGTGGTGCTGGCGTCGGTTTGGACTTTCTGTAGGGGCTAATTATGCGATAACTCGAGATTGTGAGCATATAGAAGGATGATGTGTTCGGCAAAGTTGCTCAGGAGAATAAGTTATATGATAAATCACATGAGTTACAATTTAGCACGGAATTTGACTACCGCATTGTGCTGGCGTTTTATGAACTTTCAATAGGAGCTAGTTATGCAATATTGAGAAATTGCGCTTACATAGAAAGAAGATCGTTTTTCAGACAATTTTCAGACTTCATGTAGATAGACTTACCATGGATTTTTCAGGAAGAAATATTTTACCATGTACGAACATTTTAGTGTTTTAATAGTTAACAAAAGTGAGATTTTGCTGCAATCTTTGAAGAAATGTATTCCTGAAATATCTTTGGCGGAATCCTTGAACACTCAGAAAAACTCTGCAAGAAATTCATTAACGAGTTCTTTCAGAAACCCTTAAAAAAGATAATGTTAAGCCGTCCATGAACAGTTCTATCAGGCAACTATGGGACCCGTAGTTTTTTTTATGAGGAACTCTTGAAATATATCTTTCTGTAATTTCTTGAAAGAATTTTAGAATAAATTCCCCAAGAATCCCTAAAAAAATGTATCAATAAATTCATGAAGGAATCACTTGAAAACTCTATTCAAACAAGAACTATTCTTGAGAGATTTTCCATGGAAAAGTTTAAGAACGAATACGTTATCGACATTATTTTAGGAGAATTCGCTGGGGGATCTGGGGAACTTGATCAGTTTTTGGAGGAATTCCAGAATACATTTTTGTACTTTTGGTTTGTCAATAGGAAAATCTATAAACTATAAAGATTACTTGGAGAACCCACTGAAAAAGGATCCTAAAGACTTTTCTTAAGAAATTCCTGATGGAATCAAAAGGAAGAATTTCATTCCACATTGAATCGTTGAGAATTTTAAGTAGTACATAAAATGGTTCTTGCATGAATATTAACAGAATGTACTGCTAAAATTCATAACTAATTTACTTACGACATTTCGAGAAGATTGTTTTTCAGGTTTTTGTACGAATACTTGTACGAGTTTTTTAAAATAATTGCTAGGGCATTCCAAGAATTATTATTGGAAAGTTCTTCGAAAGGGTCGCTGGATGAATTCATGAAAAATTGTTGGAATAATTTATGAATTTCTATACTCCGGAAAAATTAAAGTATCGTAGGCTGAATGGATTGAAGAATTTATAGTTGAATCCTCTTTATATCCTGGAGAAAAACACTTGGTGAAATTCTTGATCAAAGGCATAGAATTCATAGATATATTTGAAAAATAAACTTTTGGAGAAATTCAAAATCCTTGAATTTAAAATCCGGGATTCTTTGGAAACAGTTCTAGGACTTATTTTGGGAAAAAAAAACCTGGAGGTTTTGAATTACAATTTTCTGATAAAATGTCTCAAGAAATCCTTGGGACGGGAATCCGTTTCTAGATTTCTTGATATTCTTGAAGGAACTCTGAAATCACCTTGAAAAATGCTGGAATCGCTGTAATTATTTTTGAGGAATATCTCAGAAGTTTTTATACATGAATATCATGAGGATTAACTAGCGTTGGGCGATTTTGAATCGATTTTCCGAAAATCGATGTGTTTATTTCAATTAATCGATTTTTTGAATCGATGTTGGGGTATCTGAAATCGGGTGAATCGATTTTCTCCATTCGATTTTTTGAATCGATTTATTTTGTTGAACTTGATGAATGTTTCTCAATGAACTGATGGAAATGAATCCATATTTTGATCTATCTTGAAGTAGTAAAACTGTTCAATTGAAATTCAAGACTGATTTAATTTATGGGTGTTCGAATCAAATAAAAATGCATTTAATATCATTTCAAAACTAAAAAAATCAATTCGAGTTCGATTCGAATCGATTCAAAGGATTCGATTAAATCGGTGAATCGATTCGGCAGTTCAAATGTGAATCGATTCAGTAACATCGATGTTGTAGACGAAATCGCCCAACGCTAGGATTAACTAGTAGAATTCCTACAAGATCACTGTCGCAATTATTTAAGTTAAAGTATTGAACATGAATATCAGAAGATTTTCTAGTTCAAATGAGAGTTACATATTTCTCAGGAGCACATAAATGTACTGACGAGCCTCCAACCAAACCGTCTCTCAGCTCATCGGAATCCTAGTGTGCTGCGCTAGACGGAGGCTCACGAAAATTCTAAAAGCGCGCGCTAGGTAATGTGTTCTCGGGGAGACTCGTCTCATGCGCTGCTCGGCGCTATGGCTCGCCATCGGTATCCAAGTCGTGAAACAACTGCTTAGTAACGAAGAACCTCTACAACTATCTTCGCCTCGTTATGCAGGTGTCTAGATGGCCTACATGATATGGTCGAAGACTCGCGATCCAAGTGTTACAATTTAAATCCTCGTTGAACTCTTTTATAATCACTTCAATTATTGCGCTGAATTTTAAACAGCACATGTGACGGAGCGCATGAGACCGCAGTGAGACACATCTCAAGCAGAATGAGGCGCACCAAAAAAGGTCTCACAATGTACTGCGCTCCCGTGCGCTGGCAAGCAAAGAGGCTCCTGCACCTAAGGCGACAGCACGTGCACAGTAACTCTAGTTCAAATCCGTGAATAAATTCTAGGAGAAACATCAAATTCTTGGAGAAATAATTTGAAGAATATCTGTATTCAGTGATAGTAATCGCTTGGATTGCTCTGATTTAGTATTGATTGGTGTTTGAATTTTGAAGAATGTTTATTGTAATTCATACATCATGTTTTTAATAAACTTGGAAAAATAAATGAGAGCCAAAAAATAGTTACGTTATATCAAGGTAAAAGCTACGTTATATCGAGGTTACGTTATATCGAGGTATGTGTTTGATTGCACATTGAAACCCCCTAAATTACGACCCTGTGCCTAACTGGAGGTCGTCAGCTTCTGCAGCCCTAAAGATCAGAAAAACCATCCATTCTACTGGCTACCTACAAGCAGCGATGCAGTGAGCCTAGCCGAATCACCATACGAAGAGCATGGATCTCCCAGGCATCCAATCTCCTACTCTCTAGGCGACCCCAACATCCATCATCATCATCATCATCACCATCATCACTGCCGTAGGAGTGATAAGGAGGACCTGATAAGAGCGGCGAGAATCGCTCTGAGAACCAGCGAGGTAAAACATCGCAGCGGGAGACCAGCGGATCGATAGCCCGAATAGTTGGAGCAACCTTCAGTCCAATTCTATCAGGTCACCAAGGCACACGGGCGGTGGACCCACGGCCGGTTAATTTTAATCCGTTTTTATATGTGTTAGTTTAAGTGCAAATTTGATAGATAGTTTAAGCCAAATAAACCCCTTTGCATGTTCGTGATTAAGTTTTAATAAATGTAGTGTTTCAATAGTCGCGAGTGTTAAGTTTGGTTGGTGTAAACCCCGAAAAAGCTGTAAGAACAGCTAGAACGCCCCGGTTGAGGACACTGTGCATGCAAGAAGACCATTGTGTGGCACTAAACAAATCCCATCGATGTTGGGGACAGGAACCGTCTGAGCTATCCACCCAAGGTATTTGGACCTTCCCCATCATTTTGGTCCTTCGAACCGGATGTGGGCCACACTGGAACCTGGACTATAAGGAAGCCTTGAAACTGGATCGAGACTGGGGCCACGAAAACGGATCGCCATCACCATTTGGATTGTGAACGCCATCACTTCAGGGAACAATTGGAGGCTTCGTTCCATTCAGGATCGCGCGCCAAGCGTCGCTCCCCTGGATCGCCATCGCTGATGATCGATTTGGCTTGGCTTGGACTTTCGGCAAATGGAGTTTTTGTGCAGGTTAGTGAACCCTTTACACTATATGTCCAGCCAAGCTAGGGAAAGGCAATCTTCTAACACCTGATTTTCTCTGTGGTGATTTGTGACGTGGATTCAACTGTGTTGCCGAGGACACGACAACCTAGGACTTCGCATTCCAAGGGTACAGACTGGCCTAATCGAACACTGGCTTCATCGCACGGACCAGACGTTCAGAAGGAAGAATTGGAAGAATTGAGGAGCCATTAGCGTTGTAGCTCAACCGTTGCTAGCAATCCATCATCCAAGCCCGACTTTAGAGAGGTCATCTGAGGTCATCGACCGGCTATCCAGCTGGTGACGAGGAGGAATTAGACTGGCATTGTGATACGCTATCGGGTTCTATTTCGGCCGGCAACCCAAGCTGTTGAGGAACATCGCCCAATCCATTGATGAGGTTTTTTCGGCACAGAGAGGAAGCATCGCAACTAGTTTGCCCAGGTAAATTTACATTTAGTGTACTGCCGAAGCTAGGCAATCAGGAAATACACATTTTGATTTGGATTCAACCCTCTTCGTGTTACCTCTCTGATCGCTGAGCCCTGCTTGCCCTTCTGGGCTCCTCCGTCTTTGAGTTTGGATTCGTTTATCGATGTTGGAATTGGACGTCATTCGCTGGAACCTAATTGATTGATTGTTTGGTGCAGTAATTGTTTCTTGTGGTGAGTTGCCGCAGTATATGCCTGGCCGAAGCCATTTTATTTGGATACTACACCCTAATTCTCCTCTTCAACCATCCCTTGTTCGAGTGCTGGCTTTTTGGATCGATTTTGGGTGCAAGGCTGATTTGGCGTAAAATCAAGTTTAACTGGAGCACCGCTTCCTGTTCTGTCGGGTAAATTAATGCAGTATATGCCTAGCGAAGCTAGGTTTACACTCTGCCTACTACACTGCATCCTTTCCTCTTTGGTCCACTTCATTTTGCTGAGTTTTCGTCGATCGAAATTCGGACGTGACGTCACGATACTGCGGTTGATTTCCTGGGATTTGGAGCACCTCTACTCGTTTTCCGGGTAAATTAAGATAGTATATGCCTGGCGAAGCTAGGCCCTCGCAGTATACTACACCGCATCTCTCTCTTTCTGCTGTATTACACCGACGACAACAACATGGTATTACCTGGTGGAGCATCAGCAACCAAGACGCCGACGATGAGGGCATTGACGGCGAGGCTGAAGGAAATTCAGCTGTCCTTCAACGACATCTATCGCTTCACTCAGAAGTTCTCCGAAGCCAACAGCATCACCGAGGTGGAAATACGCATGGGTAAACTGGATGAGTTGTGGGAGAGCTACAGTGCAACCATGGTGGAAATCTTCGCGCACGAAGACTACAACCCAGAGAAAATGTCGCTGGAGAAGGAACGTGTGGAGTTCAGCGACCAATATTATGGGATCAAAACCTTCCTTCTGGACAAGATCAAGGAGCTGCAGAAACCCTTAGTTTTGGAGCCACCCAGCCGAGCTGGTGATGGGCCGGCATCGAATACCAGCGACCACGTTCGTCTTCCGCAGATCCAATTGCAGACGTTCAATGGGGACATCGACGATTGGTTGAGTTTTCGCGATTTATTCACCTCACTCATTCACTGGAAGGTGGATCTACCGGAGGTGGAGAAATTTCATTACTTGAAGGGCTGCCTTCAAGGGGAACCTAAGGCCCTAATCGATCCACTTCCTATTACGAAAGCCAACTATCAGGTGGCATGGGACTCGCTGTTGAAGCGCTACAATAACAGCAAGCAGCTGAGGAAGCGGCAGGTGCAAGCTATCTTCAAGCTACCAACTCTTTCCAAGGAATCCGGAGCCGATCTGCACATTCTAGTAGAAGGCTTTGAACGCATCGTGCAGACCCTCGATCAGGTCGTTCAACAGAACGAATACAAGGACTTGTTGTTCGTCAACATCCTCACAGCACGTTTAGATCCGGTCACGCGTAGGGGGTGGGAGGAATTTTCTTCTACGAAGGAGCAGGACACTCTGGAGGATTTGTTCGAGTTTTTACGTCGTAGAATCCAGGTTTTGGACTGTCTTCCACCAAAATCCGCCGACACTAGGGGTGCCGGCCAGTTCCAGCAGCAGTCGAAGCCAAGGACACAACCCATGAAGGCTAGCTACAGTTCCACCCAATCAATCCAGGCGTCTAGGGGACGCTGTGTGGCCTGCTCTTCAGATCATCTTCTCTACCAGTGCAGTGAATTTCAAAGGATGACAGTATCGGACAGAGACGGTCTCTTGAGGTCCCATGGACTTTGTCGGAACTGTTTCCGGGTAGGTCACCAGGCTAAGGATTGCCGTTCAAAATACTTCTGTCGAAACTGCAAGGCACGACACCACACTCTGGTATGTTTTAAGCAAGAGAAGGAAACCAAGGTTGCGGCCGTTGCCGGGGGCAACAAGCCATCCAATTCCAAGGATCAACAGGAATCATCCAATACCCAAGTGGCTAATGTGGCAGCCACGGAAACTGCAGTGTCCGCTGCAGCTAACCATCATCCAACGCAGGTTCTTCTGGCAACAGCAGTTGTGATGATCGAGGACGACGTAGGCAATCGTCATCCTGCTCGTGCAATGCTGGATTCCGGATCTGAGAGTAATTTTATTACGGAACGACTAAGTCAGCGGTTACAAGTCCATCGAGATCGGGTAGACATTTCGGTGGCAGGAATTGGCCAGGTGGCTACCAAGGTTCGACAAAGGGTCAGAGCAGTTCTCCGGTCACGAGTTTCGGACTTTTCTCGTGAGCTAGGCTTCCTAGTCCTTCCAAAGGTTACAGTGAACCTCCCAACAACCACCATCAAAACGGATACCTGGACACTCCCAAGTGGGATTCAACTGGCGGATCCCACATTCTTCGAATCGAGCACGGTGGATCTCGTACTCGGTATCGAGTGTTTTTTCGATTTTTTCGAAACCGGAAATAGGATTTCCCTGGGGGAGCAACTCCCAGCTTTGACCGAATCCGTGTTTGGTTGGGTAATCAGTGGTGGTATTTCGGTTCCAGCTCGTTCTCTTCAGATCAGCTGCAACGGTTCCACGTTGGACAACTTAGAAAGCTTGATCACTCGCTTTTGGTCCTGCGAGGAGGTGGAATCAGGCAAGGCTTACTCACCAGAAGAGGCACGCTGCGAGAAATGGTTCTCCAGTACAGTTCAACGGGACACTAGCGGTCGATACAGGGTCGCTTTACCAAAGGTGGAAGACGCTGTGTCAAGATTGGGTGAATCCAAGGACATAGCGTTCCGGCGTCTTCTAGGAACCGAAAGGAGATTGGCTCGGGATCCATCACTCCGAAAACAGTACGTTGGTTTTATGGCAGAGTACCTTGAACTCGGTCATATGGAAATGGTAGACGAGGCTAGGAGTATTCCAACCAAACGGTGTTACCTACCACACCATCCCGTGGTGAAGGAGGCATCAACCACCACCAAGGTTAGGGTAGTCTTCGATGCTTCCTGCAAAACGGCAACAGGAGTATCGCTCAATGACGTACTGCTGGTAGGGCCGGTAGTACAGGAAGATCTTCGGTCCATAATCCTCCGCAGTCGGACTAAGCAAATCATGTTGGTGTCGGATGTCGAAAAAATGTTTCGGCAAATCATCGTTCGACCAGAAGATCGCCCACTCCAGTGTATTCTCTGGCGAAACTCACCATCGGAAGACGTTCGTACGTATGAGTTGAACACGGTGACGTACGGGACGAAGCCAGCGCCTTTTTTGGCCACTAGAACGCTCCATCAACTCGCTTTGGACGATGAAAAACGATTCCCGCTTGCGGCACGGGCGGCCATTGAGGACACCTATATGGACGACATCATTACAGGAGCAGATGATGTTGAAACCGCTACGGAGTTACAATTGCAGCTGAACGCTATGCTGTCGGGAGGAGGTTTTCAGCTTCGGAAATGGGCCTCTAACTGCCCATCTGCTCTTACCGGAGTTTCCCAAGAAGGGTTAGCGATCCGTACCATGGACGGTATCAATTTGGACAGAGATCCCTCCGTCAAAACCTTAGGATTGACCTGGTTTCCTACCACGGACACTCTCGGATTTCAATTTTCCGTTCCCACTTTGGACACAGATACAATCCTTACCAAACGAACCGTATTGTCTGTGATTGCCACCCTCTTCGATCCTCTGGGGCTCTTGGGAGCCGTTATCACTACGGCGAAGGTGTTTATGCAACAGCTGTGGACCATACGCAACGGAAATGGGCAACCACTTGACTGGGACCAGCCGCTACCGCCAATGGTGGGTGAGGCTTGGCGAAAATTCCACGTACAACTACCGCTTCTCGACCAACCACGAATCGAGCGATGCGTAATCATCTCGAAGGCAGTTGTGATCGAAATCCACTGCTTTTCCGACGCCTCGGAGAAGGCTTATGGAGCCTGTCTGTATATCCGAAGCACGGATGCAGACGGAAAGGTGAAGGTTCGACTTCTCTCTTCAAAATCAAAGGTTGCACCATTAAAATGCCAAACCATTCCTAGATTGGAACTGTGTGGAGCGGTTTTGGCCGCTCAATTGTTTGAAAAAGTCCACGAGTCCATTCGGGTAACCACCTCTTGCTACTTTTGGACGGATTCCACATGCGTCCTTCGTTGGATTCAGGCTTCTCCAACCACGTGGACGACGTTTGTAGCGAACCGTGTAGCAAAAATTCAAACTATCACTGAAGGTTGTAGATGGAGTCACGTACCTGGAAATCAAAACCCGGCAGACTTGATTTCCCGAGGCGTTACTCCCGAAGAGATTCTCGAAAATTATTTCTGGTGGCAAGGACCAGTCTGGTTACACGAGAGCTCTGATCAATGGCCCAAATCAACGGAAATCTCAGCAACAAGCGAGGCAGATGAAGAAAAACGGAGAACAGTTGTCGCGGCAACGGTTTCAACAGCAGCGGATTTCAACCAAGAGTACTTTCGGAAGTTTTCGTCGTATTCAAATCTCGTTCGTCGCACCGCTTATTGGTTACGCCTAATGAAGCTTCTTCGACTGCCGTCTGCACAAAGAAGCAGCTCAGGATTTCTCTCAACAGCGGAACTACGAGAAGCAGAAAACACCTTGGTTCGTTTGGTACAAAGGGAAACATTTGTCGAGGAATTGAAGGCACTTTCGAAAGGTGAGGCAGTCCCAAGGAGTTCCCAGTTACGCTGGTACAATCCATTTGTCACGGAAGATCAATTGCTGAAACTAGGAGGCCGGCTAAAGCATTCGCTGGAGTCGGAAGAAACAAAGCACCCTGTTGTACTACCAGCTCGACATCCATTCACTCGACTGCTTCTTCAGCACTACCATGAACGTTTGCTCCATGCGGGACCACAGCTAATGTTGAGTGTGATTAGACTTCGTTTTTGGCCGCTTGGGGGAAGGAGTGTCGTTCGGAACATCGTAAATAAATGTCAGAAATGCTTTCGATCCAAGCCATCCCCGATTCAGCAGTTTATGGGAGATTTGCCGGCTGCACGTGTTGTAGTATCTCGTCCGTTTGCAAACACTGGTGTAGACTATTTCGGCCCTGTCTACCTTCGTCCCATTCCACGTCGAGGAGCAGTGAAGGCCTACGTGTCAATTTTCGTGTGCCTCTGCACAAAGGCAGTTCATCTAGAACTTGTGTCAGATCTGTCAACTGACCGATTCCTCCAGGCGCTCCGCCGATTTGTGGCGCGAAGAGGGCGTTGTTCAAACATTTATTCGGACAACGGAACAAATTTCGTCGGTGCCCGTAATCAATTACAAGAGCTCCTTAAGTTACTGAAGAGCCGCGACCACCACGATGCTGTGTCCAAGGAGTGTGCCAAGGACGGGATTCAGTGGCACTTCATTCCACCGAGTGCGCCCCACTTCGGAGGCCTGTGGGAGGCAGCCGTCCGTTCTTCAAAACATCACCTACTGCGAGTATTAGGAGAAACACCAGTAACACCTGAAGACTTCTGCACGCTGCTCGTCCAGATCGAAGCATGCCTTAATTCTCGCCCCCTCACGCCTCTGTCCGATGACCCTAACGATCTCGAACCACTGACGCCTGCCCATTTCTTGATAGGTTCGTCTCTTCAAGCAATCCCTGAACCAGACTTAGGAGAGGTTCCAATGAATCGTTTGGACGTCCTGCAACTCACCCAAAGGAGATTGCAGGATTTTTGGAAACGATGGCGCCGAGAATATCTCTGCCAATTACAAGCCAGGACCAAGCGATGGCAGCCAGCAGTTCGTGTCGAAGTAGGCAAGCTGGTAGTCATCAAGGATGACAATCAACCCCCCATGAAGTGGAGAATGGGACGCATCGTTGAAGTTCACCCTGGAAACGATGAGGTTGTTAGAGTAGTGACCCTTAAAACTGCCACCGGACTCTTGACCCGACCGGTCGAAAAGCTTTGCATACTGCCGCTTCCAGAAGACGACATCACGAAACCGAATGAAACAGTCAGCCCATCTCAGTAGCCCATGTCCCTTTCCCACCATCCCATCCCGCCGAAGAGGATTTTCTCTATATTTTCAGAAATTCGACGAATTTCAGGGTGGGTGAGGGTGTTTGATTGCACATTGAAACCCCCTAAATTACGACCCTGTGCCTAACTGGAGGTCGTCAGCTTCTGCAGCCCTAAAGATCAGAAAAACCATCCATTCTACTGGCTACCTACAAGCAGCGATGCAGTGAGCCTAGCCGAATCACCATACGAAGAGCATGGATCTCCCAGGCATCCAATCTCCTACTCTCTAGGCGACCCCAACATCCATCATCATCATCATCATCACCATCATCACTGCCGTAGGAGTGATAAGGAGGACCTGATAAGAGCGGCGAGAATCGCTCTGAGAACCAGCGAGGTAAAACATCGCAGCGGGAGACCAGCGGATCGATAGCCCGAATAGTTGGAGCAACCTTCAGTCCAATTCTATCAGGTCACCAAGGCACACGGGCGGTGGACCCACGGCCGGTTAATTTTAATCCGTTTTTATATGTGTTAGTTTAAGTGCAAATTTGATAGATAGTTTAAGCCAAATAAACCCCTTTGCATGTTCGTGATTAAGTTTTAATAAATGTAGTGTTTCAATAGTCGCGAGTGTTAAGTTTGGTTGGTGTAAACCCCGAAAAAGCTGTAAGAACAGCTAGAACGCCCCGGTTGAGGACACTGTGCATGCAAGAAGACCATTGTGTGGCACTAAACAAATCCCATCGATGTTGGGGACAGGAACCGTCTGAGCTATCCACCCAAGGTATTTGGACCTTCCCCATCAACCTGCTTCTCAGATTAGTGTTCTTATGAGCACGTCCACAGTTATTAACTGAGAGCTTTCTTTGCCGTTTGACCATTTTTGCATGTGTATATCGTATGGAAAGTACAATGATACTCTATGGCCTGGGAAGTCGAGAAAATTTCCTTAACGAAAAGATCCTCGACCAGTGGGATTCGAACCCACGACCCTCAGCACGGTCATGCTGAATAGCTGCGCGTTTACCGCTACGGCTATCTGGGCCTACGGCTATCTGGACCATCATATTAACCATGAAATTTAGGTTTAGTATGATATCATGAGTCGTTATAGAGTCATGGAACATCGACTCATGGAGGTTTCACTGTAAAAGCAAATCACAGAATCACATAAGGCTAATTTAAATTAGGCGGACTTTTTGAACCAGCAGAGCAAACGGCCGGCCCTTTGTTCTGCTGGTTCAAAAAGTCCGCCTAATTTAAATTAGCCTTATGTGATTCCGCCTTTTGTGTGTAGTCGCCTTTTGTTAATTATGCCTTTTGAAATTCCGCCTCGAAAAAGTTTTGTGCGGCCCGCGTAAGGATTTTGAATAGTAGTGTGATGTGGCCCGCAAGCTGTAATTACTTGGTGCCCGGGGTTATATTAGATTGTTTTATCAACTAAATTTTTGGAATTTGTCTTTCATTTCAGTCTGCATCTGCGTTGTCCATGTTTAAAACTCTAATAATTATCGGGAATTTGCAAATAAGCCTTTATATATCATCTCAGGAACAGCTTTCAATCTGTCTAAAAGTCCAAGGGCTGAATATTTTTTTCGAATCTCTAATTATTGATTGACATTACAAAACTGTTGCTTTCCTCTTGTTGATGTCTTTTAAGTTCTATCGAAGATACGTTTTTCCTATGTTGCATGGACGCTAAAATTCAATAAGCAATTCTAGTGTCCAGACTTAGGCGATAATATTGAGAGATTTTAAAAGTTACGGGTACTTCATGATAACCCAGATGTTTGATCTTTTCAATAGTTTCTAATGGGAAGAGCCTGAGAGAACCATAGATTTCACATTTATGTTCATACTGTGTACCCCGCCAACAATTTTCGTGGCGGATATCTTTTAAACCTGGGGTGTCTTCTGGGTGATTATTCCAAATTGTCTGAATGATTGTGGAATGATCACTAGTGTGGGACAAAATTCAGTTTCTCGCTTCAGTCCACCTTTTGAATTGTTTAGGGTTCCATATCAACTGTGTAATATTTCAGCTCGATCGGGGAAAATATAATTTGGCGCAAGACGTTCGGTGTTAGTGTGGGATTTACTATGGGCGAATTTACTTTTGCAAAGAAAAATCGCCAAAGGTCCTTTGCCCTCTATAAAAATTCTGAACACAAATCTAGATCGCTATTTTTACGATAAAGAACATGCCGAAGACCACGAAACAAGCCGACAGTTGTGAAGAGCTTACTCGATTATTTTTCAAGTTGTGGTCGTTTTTCGCTCAAAAATAAATGATTTTCAATATTCAATTAATCTCTTCAGACAATAAACGCATAGTTTTCTCACCACAGATAGAGAAAATATCTAGTCTTTCTAATGGCATCAAAAGATTCGTTTGCGCCTATCAGAGATATCAACATTTGAAAACAATTGATTTAAAAAAATCTCTGATGTCTCTTCAACCATGAGAGATAGAACCTTAGTTTCTTCGGGAAAAAGTTGTGCAACCAAAGGTTCTTAATGTGCTCGGATCAAAGTGTTTGTGAGAAATTATCCTACAAATAGTGAAGAAATGTTTGAATAACTGTGAAAACATACAAGTGTTTTCAAGATCTTCCGCACGAGATTTTTCCGTGCAACATACGGTAACAATATTATTTGCAATCCCATTGGAAGCCGTTCCAATAAATTTATTCATATTTTGTGGCCCGCGATATGTTTTAAGAGCATTTAGGTGGCCCGCATAATCTGTTAGGCTGAAGACCACTGATATAGACCTAATTGGAATCGATCGCAGGTCAGTGGAAGTGGCCTTCGTGCCTCTGAAGAGGGAGACAGCGAGGATAGGCCTGACCATTAATTCTACCAAAACGAAGTACCGTAATTTCGGGTGAAATTGATCATTTTTCTTAGTTTTTCAGGTGTGTTTTCTAGAACGTTGTCGATACCAAACAACTGAATGCAGGAAAACAAGTACGATGGTGAAACTCATTGACTCATGTACTGAAATTTTCTAACAAATGTGGTTTGAGTGCTAAAAATCATGTATAAAATAAAAAATCAGAAGATTCCATTTCGGGGTGAAATTGATCACTTGTCAATGCAATTATTGTTAGTTTTGAAAACAACTCGACACAACTAATTTAGGGTCCCTGAATCCGATTATGCTGTCTAAATTCTTAACAATAGAATACCGTTTTGATTCATATTACGGACACTTAAGGCCTCAGTGAAGTATAACCCAGCTTGGACCATACAAAATAAATCATTCTGTATGATTTTTTAGAGTTATCGAGTGTCGGAAGTCCTTAACTTTCGGATGGTGGGTAAAGAATACGCGTCCGCAACTTGAATAATTTTAAATAAATCAAAACGTGTGGCCTTTTCATGATTCTTATTCCGGACGCTCCCTCACTTTTGCCTCATATTCCGGACGCTTCGATTCGAATTACGGACAGCTCATGATAATCATTAATGGAACAGTCAAATCATCAATTGAAATCGTTCAACCACTTAAGAGACGCCTAAGGTAGTTGGGCATTATAAATTTGCAATGATATTTATGAAAAAAACCCAATAAAACGAGCCTCGAAAATGAGAACTTTTGGATGGCGAAAATTGAAACATTTCGTGTGAAATGTTTCCCATACAAACGAGAGTGTCCGGAATTTGAAGCTGTCCGTAATATGAATCAAAACGGTATTTATGGACATATTCTATAATTAAAGTTGAAGAATACCTCGGAAATCGCCTAAATGTATGTAATTTCCGATGGGATTTTCGATCAACTCACAGAAATTCAATTATTTTAACAAAATAACCAAATTGGCACATACAAAATTTGATGATACATTCTGTTTTAGGGATATATTTGAGCCATCCTTACAAACTTTCAGTCTGACACCATGTTCGAATCCTTGGTTCGAACTTAAAGTTTATGGATGTTTGCCAATACCACACCAAACATGATTATGGAATTTCATCATCAATGCAAAAAAACTTCACAACATATAACTCGACAATAGTTACGACAAACAACGTTCATTTACCACATGTTTACTTGAAATTGGTGCTCTATTAGAAAGACAAGAAATCGTGTGATACGGTGATCAAATTCACCCTACTGATCAATTACACCCGAATTTACGGTACATGGTTGCAGGTAGAGATAGAGTCAGGCTTGGTGGTGTAGGTGCAGAGGTAGTGTTTGATGGGGATGTGTTTGAAGATGTTGAAGAATTTGTTTACCTTGGAACACTTGTGACATGTGACAACGACGTTTCCCGCGAAATGAAAAGACGTATTACGGCCGCCAATAGGACCTTTTACGGACTACGTAACCAATTTAGGTCCCGCAGCTTGCAAACGGAAACAATATTCGCCCTGTATAAAACATTGATTCCACCGGTGGCTCTTTACGGGCATGAAGCGTGGACGTTGAAAGAGTCAGACCGGAAAGCTCTAGGTGTTCTCGAGTGTAAAGTGCTACGGACAATACTCGGTGGGAAACTCGAAAATGGTGTGTGGCGCAAAAGCATGAATCACGAGTTGTATCATGTGTACAAAGATGCGAATATTATCAAGCGTGTAAAATACGGCAGACTTCAGTGGGCTGCTCACTTAGTGCGAATGTGGGAAGAAAGAATTGCGAAAATAATATTCAGCAGGGAACCAGGTAGAGGTCTGCGGCTTCGGGGAAGACCACGAATACGCTGGCTGTACGCAGTGGAAGAGGACCTGGCGACCCTAAACGTTCGGGGCAACTGGAAAAGTTTCGCCCAAGACCGACGAAGATGGAGCTCTACAATACGCCCGGCAATGGCGTGACGCTACGGTGTAGCCATCAAGGTACGTATGCATCATAGCCGGGATGACGCCCATCGGGTTCAGCTGCATTCTGTACATCACTTGAACAATTCATTGGGAATTTCTCATGTACAGTGCATGGACTGGTTTTAGTGGTTTTAGCGGCATCCCCATACCCCTTGAGTTACCTTCATCGGGGTAAAGAAGAACATACAGATGTAGATTGTATTTATAAATTGGTTTGCAAGGTTTCGACAACCACTTTTTATCACCTTTTATGGAAATCAGCTTCAACAGTCGCAAGAGACGTAAGTAAAGCATAGCGAAAACTGACAAAGGGATTCACTTCCGTTCCGTTGCTGTTGTGTATACTGTGAGGGAAATAGCACAAGGGTGACGATTTAATATTTAATCACTTACTGCCTCCGTCCCGAAGCGCCTGAATGCGTCCGAATTCAGATTAAATCGATTTGATAGTAATTTTTGCAGGTGTCGCGTCGGCAACGGTAGTTGTTCCGCACTAACGCTCTGCTTTATGTTACGAGCGGCATTGAATCCTAAGTGGCTTTCAAATTCAATTGGGAACTTTTTCGCTTTTCAAACGGAACTTTTCGATTCGTTTGCCCATTTGAACTTGTCAAGTGGGCAGCACACCTATTTGGAAAAGGAACAGACGATTTTTGGGCACGCTCCGGGAAACAGAAGTAGGAGGTGGCACTTTCAAATGCATTTGGCACCAGGTGAGAATGATTCTTCACAGTGGAGTTAAGATGATTACTTTTATCACGAATATTACCAAAGGCAGAATTCCTCAAGGCAGCTTTTTGGGATCAATATATACAATATTGTTACATCTGACTAACCTGAGTTACCTCAGGGATGTCAAAAATCTTTGTTTGCGGATGACACAGGCCTCTCCGCCAAAGGACGAAGTCTGCGTGTCATATTTAGTCGGTTGCAAAAAAGTTTGGATATTTTTTCTTCATACTTGCAAAAATGGAAGATTTCTCCTAATGACGGATTTCACGCCAACTCGACACGTGATTGGCAGCACCCCTTCAGAATTCAATGAAATTTTCTGGGTGTGAAGACTTTGTGAAACTAAGATACTTTACATACTTTGTTTTTTCAAAATCGATCTAGGCTAACATTTGGAAAGGGTCAAAGTTTTTTTTTTACTTTTTTTTATAAAACCGTATAACTCAAAAACGGTAAGACCTACAAAAAAGTGTTGTATGGGGGACTGTCGTGAAATTTCCTGACGTTTTAGAGAAAAATATTGAAAAAATAAAAAAAACATTTTCTACACCGAAAAAACAATGATTCAAAACTTTAAAGTCGATTTAAAAAAAACGGCCATTTCAGATTTTTATCATCCTTAAGCAAAAAGTTTCGTAATTAAATTTACTAAAAGTCGTCCATACATTGCAAATTGGGCATATTTTAGGGAAAAAAGTTTTTCTAACAACGAATTTTTTAAGTCCAAATTTTTTTTATTATTTTGCTTTAAATAGTCTAGTATGCTCATATTTTGAAGTGATAAATGAGTTTTAATCACAAAACAGATTATATTTGTTTTATTGGGAGTAGTTAAAGGAAATAAAACGGAATTATACAAAAAAACTTTGACCCTTTCCAAATGTTAGTCTAGATCGATTTTGAAAAAACAAAGTATGTAAAGTATCTTAGTTTTACATAGTCTTCACACCCAGAAAGTTTCATTGAATTCTGAAGGGGTGCTGCCAATCCCTTTGTCGAGTTGGCGTGAAATCCGTCGAATGCTTCCGAAACTCAACTAATAATATTCCCACATAAACCAAAAGCACTTTATTTGAAACCTTCAAGTAGACATGTTGTCACGATGAGAGGGGTTCCAATAAATTGGTCAGATAAAGTTAAGTATGTAGGGCTCATGCTAGATAAAAATTAAACTTTCAAAAATCACATCTCTCTCTTGGGT
>NW_018736027.1:0-26837 GCF_002204515.2 Aedes aegypti
AATTTTTTATGGTTGCATACATTTTTGAAATTTGATTTATTTTTGTACTGCTCTCCGCAACCATCAGAAAGATAAATGATTTTTTCAAGCTCAGGAAATTTATTTTTCAATCTTGAAATTAGTTTTGTTTGAAAAGCATAAACTGATGTCGTGTTATGCTTTTTTATTTCAGCAATTACAACAAAATTTAAGACTTTGATCGAAGATTTGTCTTTGTAATAAATTACAAATGGATGTATTGTTACTTGAGGTCGTACAAAGTAATGGCTTTGAATGGAATCTTGTATCACGCACGAATAATTTTCCGCGAAATCCATCTGGCACATTATTTCTTTGTTTTCAACTAGTGATTCCTTTTTAGCTCTTATAAATTTATTTTGTTTATCTACTTTGAATTGATGCACAAGAAACTTCCCTGTGAGATTTTTCAAGTTTTCTATAAAATCATTTACATTTTCCTCTTTGTTGATAATTTCACAACGAGGAGAAATAATCCAAAAACAATACTTAACTTCTTCAACTTTGTTTTCATCTAAGCGATTGGCAACAAAATCTAATTTCTTTAATTTACAATCCTCACAGGACCTCAAGTAACAATCATCTGTACTATCTGGACATATCATTTGACTAGTCAAAGGTCAAAGCAATTAGTTTTTTTCAATGCATCAATCATGAATTTCATATTCTCATGTATCATGCAAACACAAACATTCATGGCCGATGAATCCTTTGTATAAACACTTTGTTTTGGTTTAAGTTTCCAGAACGATGTGAATGAGACAGATTCCTGTTCACTCTTACAGGTTTCCAAATATTGTTTATATAAAGTATCCAAAGGGTCAAGCAAAAGGCGTTTTTGAACATTTTGGCGCACTCCATTGGGTAACTTAATAGATATGGTATCTTTCAAGCCAGGAAATGGCCGACTGATATCATCCCTTAGGTAAAAATTTGAAACTATGTCTTGGACATCTGATCCATGCGAGGGTCGTCCTACTTTTGAAAGTGGTTGAATCCCTAAATTGTATTTTTTTGATTCAGTTATAACGTGTTGAGACACATCAAAATGAGCTTTAACTTTGGCATATGACCAATTCCTAGGAAGTAATTTTAGAAGTTCAATTTGATTGTCAGGTTCGGCTTTTGTAACAGCTGAGTTCAAATTTAATAAAACGGAATTGAAACCTTCTGTAACATCGACAATATTAGGCGGAAACCAAGTCTTTATTTTACTCAAAATTTGTTTGAACATTTCGTCCATAGAAGCATTGCGATAGTTACTACTAGAAGCATCCAAACGTGAAGATTTTACTTGAAAAGAAATTTCCAAGAATTTAGCAAGCTCTTGTATTTTTTGTGCATTATTTATAGAACCAACAGACTCACCCGAGGAAGGAGTTTCCTTTGGCGACGCCAACGAAGATAGTGGTGAAACTTGTTCCTCAAACGCCATTGCTTCTGGAAGATCCGTTACGAGAGCCTTCTGGTCACCGCTAATGGAGCACTTCACGCAAATTTTCATCTTTTCCGTAATCCACCGAACTCCATTCGAATGAAGCTTACTGATGAGGCCTTGGCTGATCGATCGTAGATTTGTCCTTACTGAATTGTGGCCGTCCAGTCCGAAAGGGTTACAGCATAAAGAATTGTATTCGTAATATTGAACTTTGTCCATTTCAACAGCTTCGGGAAAACTTTTTTCACTTTCCAAAAATTAATAACGAGGAATATACAGCTGATAGACAACACTTGCACTTTCTCACTGCTCTTTGTTAGTTTTTGGTAAACTTATGATTTTCAAGCCATTTCAACGCTTTAAACTTGAATTGGTAAATACCATGCCCACACAGTTACGGATCACCCACAGTGACGGATCACCCACAGTGACGGATCACTTTGGCATTCAACAGCGGATAACTCGCTCAAAACATAAACGTTGACGTAAAACATATTTTTCCCATGTTTTACTATTTGTCTTCTACCATTTGTAATGTTAAACACAACATTCAACCGCTAAATAACGGTGTTTTTGACAAATGTTTAGTTGGTACCACACAGCTATCATTATATGGCCGTTTTCTGTAAGAAGTGCCGTCAGCATTCATAAGCTCCCTCAGGTGGTTAAATTCAAATGTTATAGCATAAAACATGCTCGTTCGCTTCGATTTAGTATGAATTCATCTTTGGAAAACATTTTACTTGAATTTTTATTTTAAATACCGAATATTAGCACTTCTAATTAGTGATCCATAATATGGACCAGGAAATGATTGTTTACCACGGTTATGGATCTCTTCCAAAGAATGTAGATTTCTGCAATTTTAAGCATTGGATTCGACATTTTCAGACAAAAGCACATAAAGGTTTGTAAATTACCTTTTTTAGCAAACAAAAATGGGTGGAGAACTTGGTGTTGAGCGAAAACAGTTCATGTCTCAGTTACTACAATGCAGTATCACAATAAAAAAGGCATTTTACCCTTGTTTCCAGCTCTAACACTGCTATTTTTTGCAGTAATATGTGACACATTGTTAACTTTCGTCAAATCATGCAACACAGATGCATTGAGTTGAAAATCTCTTGATTTTGCGCACTGATCCGTAATATGTAACAATTTGATCCATAATATGGTTTTCAGAAACCGATACAATTTTTAATTTTTATGCAATCCTTTGTAAATATTTAACTCAAAACAGTTTACTAACCGAAGTTCCAATCTGAAACGATTCTATTGGTGCTTTTAAATTACAATTTTATGTTTTTCATGTCGTTTTATTGAATTTTACAGGCTGGACTCCACACTATTTGATCCATAACTGTGGGGTCATGGTACCTATTTGTCATATTGTCTACCCATTTATTTAACTGTCAATTTTGTAGTTACCTAACAGGAAAAAATTGCCTACATTCTGATTGAAGAAAACTTTGTTTCTATGTAGTTTCGTTCTTAAGAAATTTTGTTTATGAACTTATAAATTTGTAAATATATGGTTCAAACAGCTCATTCTAGCAATATTTGATCATGTTTTAGGAACGAAAAATGAGCGTATTGAAAAATATTGTAGGATTGGATCTTATTGATCGCTCTTTTCAAATATACTTTGTTTGAAAGCTGGAATAGCTAATCGGGTTTTCATTATTTGTTTTCATAAACAGTGAAAAATGTCCTGGGAAACTGATTCCATTTCAAAAATTTCATATTTTTGAGATAATTTGAATCCGGTTCGACAAGTCATGATGAGTCTTGAGTCATGATTTTTAAACGAAAAGGCATGTATGGCAAATCTTTGCATTTTTTACAAAATTGACCATAGATCAGGAACTAAAGAAAAGTACATCCTAAAAGTTACCAGAATTGAAGTTTATAAAGTTTCTTTCTTAAAAATATTTTATTAAAAAATTTCCGCGAGTTCGGGCATAGATTTTACAGCTTTTCTATATGAATTTCCCCAACGGTGGAAAATTTTGTGGAAAACTTTTTCCAGTTCATATTTTTTTTTGATTTCTGAGAAAATTTGCTTAAAATTTATATAAAAACTTTGTTTGCACAATGTTTCGTTCTTGAGTTCTGATTTTTCAAAGAAAAGTCTTATTATGGCACATCTGGACATTTTTTCACAAAATTGGCCATAACTCAAAAACAAAAAAAAAGTGCATTCCAAAAATTTCAGTGATTGAAGCTTATAAAATTACCTTCCTCGAAAATATTTTTTTGAAATTTTCCACGAGTTCGGGCATAGTTTTCCGGCTTTCTTTTACGAAATTTCCCAACGGTGGAAAATTTTGTGGAAAACTTTTTCCAGTTCATATTTTTTTTGGATTTCTGAGAAAATTTGCCTCAATTTTCATATAAAAACTTTGTTTTCTACGATGCTTCGTTCTTGAGTTAATGATTTTTCAAAGTAAGTAGTGTCAAGGGAAAACAAAAAATTTCCACCTGAGTTTTCCTGAAAAATAGGCGACCCTGAATTTTCTCAATTTTTTTATTCATATATCCATGAGCCCTGCCTGTGGAAAAAGTTTCATGAAAATCTGAGACCCTTCGGCCCAAACCCGTACGGTAATAAAAAAAAAATTCCCTTATGTTTACATGTTTACCGATTTTCTTCAATATTTCTTCTATTAAAAAGAATAGATAGACATTGAACTTTCGTATAAATTTTCTTTTCGACGTTTTGTCCCTTCGACGTGTTATCCTTTTGGCATTCGACGTTTTGGTCCTTTCGACCGTTTTCTTTTTCGACGTTTTGGTATTCGGCATTTTGTCCTTCAACGTTTTGTCACCCAAACATCAATGACATTTTGAGCGAGATCATAAACTAGGCGAGACATTTTTATTAGAGGAGTCTGAAATGCTGGTATAGAAACAAAGCATAGGAGGTTAACAGCACGAATGGAATCCACTTTTTTCTATCTTTATTAACGCGATTTTTAGCTTGGGCTAATTCATCTCGGGACTAACGGCTTTACTTTCCTTTCCGAAGGAAAATCGTCATAAGTGACCATCTCGGAGATGGGATTCAATCCCAAGTCCTCGCGTGAGAGGTGTGTATTATAACCACTACACCAGGTCGTCCCCTACGAATGGAATAACCCATCGCCTAATAACGAATGTATCAGCTTGTTTATAAAAAATGGAGCAGTGTCATTTTCAGATCAGTGAAAATGTACAAATTTCTTATATATTAATTTGCATAAGCAAATTTTTCAGCAACTAATGATTTACAGTTCGGTACTGGACACAAAATCTATCATTGACATCTCATTAAATAAACAAGCATATAATGAATGCATCGACGCAAAACGAGCATACACGGCAGCCTACATTCCAATATTTCCTCCCCATAAGCATTGCATTTCTGAGTTGAATATATCAAACGAAGCTGCTACACTACTTCACAGAGCAGCTTAAAACCAAAAAAAAAACTCTTTTTCGATTTCCTCACACGCATTCTGTCTGTAACGTTTTCGCTTCTCGAGTGTAATTGATGTATGCGCTTGGTGTTTGAGTTCTAATTTATAGTCTCTTACGCACCATGATGCCATCATACTTCACATGGAGTGTTCCTAGATAAATGTCAGTGTTTCTCCAACGATGGGCCGCGACTATACACACATCTTTTAATTAAAATTAATTAACTAAAATAATCATAATTGGCTATTTTTTTTTGTCATGCCTGCCACACGGAAAACAAATGCATTAATGGTGTTTTAAACAAAGAAAGCTCTCTTTTGATAGAACACTGGCAGTGAAGAAGATCTGTCCAAGTTGTCTTCACTCCAGATGTTCCTGGATGACATGATCTTTACATCTTTTCGATTTAAGTCATGCTCACAAATCTACTTACAATAAATCAGCACATAATCTACTCTGATTTAGTCCATAAAATTGCAAAATATTGTATGTATTCTTCATAAAAAATGTTTTAGGTAAATTGAAATATTGTTCATTTTTTGACGTTTGTCATTTGTAAATTCAATTAACAATATAGTTGTTGACAACTGTAAGGTAAAGTTTTATTAAACAATATAAAATAAAGTCGAAGCTACTGTATTCATAGATATCTCCAGAACATCCTATAATAAAGTGACCAAATGTGTCTCGGACAATCCGCAATTTACATTGAAATTAAATCTAGGACATGTATTAAATACCAAATCAATAAGACGATAATCAAAAACTGAAAATGCAATAGATGGTTTTTTCAGGGTAGTAAATACGAAATCCTGAAGCAAAGAAAACACCACGGAAGATGAACTAAAGACAAAAAGTTATATATTCACATTATACTTGATTTGCAGTAATTTATATTTTTAAATATTTGTCATACGTTTTGACAGTTCTCGACTACCATTCTTTTCATGCGCTTGTGTTGGAAGTTCGAGAAATTTGGGGAACCGAGCGTAGCGCAATCAGTGAGTGGCATACAAACATCAGTGTCGCCGTTCGACGGGACAGTGAGAGAAACTGAATGTTAGAAAGATTGTTGTTGCCTACACCCTATTGTTGCATTTGAACGCGTTCAGTTTGCGTTCCAGTTCAAATTTTTGAACGAGAGATCAAGTAGGCTTGAACATTGATCAGTCAAAAAATTTTGAAATCAAAAGAGCTTGAAAAATAAACGCGAAAGGAAAATTGTTTTTGACAGATTAAAACAAATTTAACAGCAGAAAGATTTACTAAGGATGCCATGGACATTTAAGGTTCCATACATTGTACGTAATATGACTTCAAATGCAGTTTTAAGTAGTGTATTTAAAGTTTTGTGCTTCACTGTGCATTTTAAAGTGAACAGGCCGTTTGTGAGCAAGCGTCAGAATCTTGCACGAGAGAATCAATGGTTACTGCGATCACGTGCAAAAATTAGAACGCGTTCAGTTCACTTTTGGCTCGCGTTCAGTTTAAAATGCATCACTGCCCTATGCTAAAAAGTGACCTGTTTACATGCACTCTATATCAGTTAAATTTGTTAATAAATTGTAATTAAATTGTTAATTTGAACTCGAAACCATCCAGTTAATTATTAGTTAATCTAATTAGTCTAACGGAAAGTGAGATTATTGAACTCTTATGAATATTAGATGAAAATCATCGTTGCTTAATTTAGGTTAGTTTAGCGGAAAGATTCGTATGACCATTGAGTGTAATGAACTATTGCAATAACACCTAAAACGGTACATATGTCCATAAATGTTAAACTTAAATGCCAGTTACCTAAATTTAAACATTATTATACAAGAATCTGCAACAACACTGAATTCTGCATTGATCCAAATCTATCCATAGAGAATCACACACAGCTAAAAATATGTTGTTAATTTCAGTTTATTTTCATGCACACATATGGAGCATCAAATAAATTAAAATGTCAACGCCAAAATCGCTTATTTTTAAATCGAATAGTTATGCAAATAATTGTTTTTGAAAGGTGTATAATGTACGTATGAACGAGCCTCGTGTTTTGCAAAACCTTAGTTATAAGAATCTTAGCAATATAAAGGTTAATGAGCTTCATTCATGCAGTGAGAAGGCTTCAACAAAAAATGATTACCTGATTACTTGGAGGATTATGCTGATTTAAAGCAACCGGGAACTGTAAAACCGGGAAAAACCCGGGAATTATAAATTACCGGGGGAAAATACGGGAAATACCCGGGAATTTGGAGAACACCCCGGGAAAATATGTATTTCAAACATTGGACTACCGGTTTATTTAAGAGCCAGTTTCGCCGAGAGCCGCAACCCCTTCTTGTATCGATATTCTTCGATCAGGCTGAAAATTTTCAGGGATTGTTTTTCTATATAAAAGAATATGTTTTGAAAAATTTTAGATTTTTTTATTAGGAGGAAGTGGGACAAAACGGACTCCCAATGATTTTATGTCACTAAACATGCAAAATCGCAAAAAACTGATATAACTATGGTAAAAGTGCACATGATTGCTCATTTTACACGCATTTTTAATTCAGTTACTATTAATTAACAATAAAAAATGAAAAAGTTACTCTAGGCGTGGTGTATTTTCCGTGGTGAACTTTGTATTAGTGATAATGCCAACGAATACACCCACATCGTTTATACAACTATATTGAATGAAAAATATGCTTTTTATGTAGTGATTGAGGCATAATAATATACAAAGTTATAGTTTAAAAGTTTAGTGACACCACATTGCCAAAAATATGATGTAAATGCAGTTCAAAATAGTTAAAAGAGGCTGTCCGAATTAGAGCCAAATGTTTTTTTTTTTTTTTAATCTGGAACATTGTATTGGGATCGTTGTGTAGGTGCCGTGAGTACACAATTTTCAAATAAAACTGAAAATAATACTTTTGAGCATAATCAACACATAAGCTATATGTAATAAGAACAATACTATGCGTCGTTCAATGCTGATTCATTGAACCAATCAGTGGATGATTGCAGTTAAACCACAAATAGTGTCTGTCCAAAACATTGCTTACTTTTGTATTTTTAACGAATACAGACACATACATTCTACTAGTTATTAAAGGCGTTACAATAGTTACAATAAGCACAATTTAAAGCTTGTCAACTATCTCATAATAATCTATAGTTTCTCAATATGTTTTCATTACTATTCAAACGGGAACCCATTTGGCAGAACTACACTTTTTATAAGGGAAAAGTGAATCAAAAACGACTCCTTATATTTTTTGTGTTGGAAAATAAGCAAAATCATAAGAATTACTGTAACGTATAAAACGGATTTTACCGAAAAATATGTTTTTTTTTTGTAAAAAAACATAATTTTTGTGAGAAAATGTAATTTTCAACCATCTTTCTCTCTCTTTTCACTGAAATTTGCAAACATCAAGACCAGTTAAAGTCAAAATTCTATTCAAGATATAAACAGTACAATGTCTCATAACAGCCATATGTGCAGTCAGTCTAAACTAAGCAATTACAATCAAGGTTTACACACATATGTGGCTTCTCCCAATCGAACCCATCAAAACATTACCCAAATTAAAAAAAAATGCGGTGGTTGATTCCCAAGCAAACAGCGTGAGAAGAAACAACGCTTACTGCTGAACCGAGGCTGCTAACGAAAACATTGGTGCAATGCCTTATTGTTATCCACATCATCACTTTTTGCAAGGAAGCAACATTTCTTTCAGATATGGCAGTGGCAACACGGTATGAAATAATAGGTATTACAACTACCCGACATACTCTGCTCATACCGTCCGTTTTTTTTTCATATTTAGTTTTTGGCCTTAGTTTGGTTGACAAACAAAAGTGTCGTTTTAATAATAAAAACTAATTTTAACAAAAAAAACAGGGTTTTCTCGATTTGAAACATTTTATTTAAATCCCAATAATACCATGTTCATTTGATGTTTATATAACGTAAAGTAAACATGCCAAATTTCATACAAATCCATGCATTTTTACTATAGCTATAACAGGTTTACCTGATTTTGTATTTTTTTTTCTCAATATTAAATCATTAGTGGTTATTTTGTACCACTTTCCCCTAATATAAAAATCTGAAATTTTGCGAAATATCTTCTTTTATATAGGAAAACAACTCCTGTAAATTTCAGCTCGATTGGAGAACATCAATACAACCTCTCTATGCAAGGGGGTTGCGGTACTCGCAAAATGGCTCAAGTTCAAACACCATCCCGAAAAAAAAATTTCGAAGATTTTTGAAACGGCATATCTGGATTACATATCAAATGAAAGCCCATGAGTTGCCCTACAAAACGTCATATTGAGATTTTTGACCTAGTTCGGTTGGCAAGAAAAAAATTGATTTGAAAATCACCAATTTTTTTATGAAAAGCTCATTATTTTCTATTTGAAGTACTTTTAAAATCTATATACCATGCCAATCTTGAAGTTTATATATAGCGTAGAGTAATCATGCCATATTTTAACATAATCCGTGCACTTTTACTATAGTTTTATTAGTTTTTGTGATTTTGCATGTTTAGTGACATGAAATCATTTGGGGTCATTTTGTCCCACTTCCCCCTAATATAAAAATCTAAAATTTTGCAAAACATCTTCTTTTATATAGAAAACAATCCCTGAAAATTTCAGCCCTGATCGGAGAACATCAATTCAATTTTCCTTTGAAAGGGGGTTGCGGCTCTCGCGAACTGGCTCTTAAATATCAAGTACTATGGGGTAAAACTTTTTTTTTTCCAGGAGAGTGCACCACCGTCTGTTATTCGTACTTCGCATTATGATTATTTTGGTGATGTGATAGAGAAATGATCAACGATTAGAATCTTTGAAACATTTCTACTCAAGTACTTAAGGATTTATGGCGAGATTTGGCGAGATGCTTGCTAGATTTCCTTTTGAATCATGACAAATTTTTATATGAGATCTTTGCTGGAATCCTTAAGGAAATCGAATCGATAATTGACCAGTATTTTAAAAATTCATTCTGAGAGATCACTGACATGGTTATTAGTAGATTGCTAATAAGATTGTCAATGGATTCTAGAAAAGGTCCTTGGTTGATTTTGCTTGGAGTTCTTAGTAGACTCGTAGAGGTTTGACAAGAAGCTAATAAAAAAACATGTCTTGGGAGATAGATTCATTAAGAGTTCCATTGGGCGGATTCCTGAGATTATTAATGATACTGTTTCTTCATGGCTTCATCTTGTCTGGATTACTAGTTTTGACTGGTCCTTGATCTACGACAAAGTTCTTATGAGGCATCTGTTGAGATTTTGTATAGATTTCTGCAGATTGACAACGAATTCTTTCCAATAACCCAAAACAAATTTCATGGGCGCCATATATAAAATGTAGATTCCAAAATGGATTCCTGTATCCAAATACATTGCTGAATGTATTAAAAATCAACATTTTTAACGGTTACGCCCTTTAAAAGGGCGTAACTCAAAAAATCGTCCAGGAATATTTTAAAAATCTGCCGAGAATGTGTAGAATAGCTACACAATACATCTGCTTTTTTATTTGATAATAACGGTTAAACTAAGCACCGTGTATTAATTTATCATACTTCTCCAAAGTGGGTCGAACATGTAACAATTTGGGAACTCCTTTAATAGATCGTAGAACAGAGAATTCTTCGAGTTGGGTTTATGCATTCTTCTGTTGCATTTAATGCAATCGGTAAGAGGACTGACCCTCTATTTTTGTCATGGGAAGCTATAGACAGTGAACACGGGATGACTTGAATGAAACGCGTGCTCTTTATAAAAAAAAAGTTTAATTAGTCATTTTCAAACACAATGTGTTTGAAGTGAGTTAATGAACGTACCAACATGAATACTATAGATTTGCTAATAAAAATAATTGAATACTTTTTATTAATACCTAGTTTTATGCAACTTAATTATTAATTTTGAATTCGAACTGTTTTGTCTACAACTAATGCTTAATTGATTAATTGTTTTAGGTGAGTAGGTGTAAACCTTGTTAATAATATTTGAAAATAGTAAAAAATATAGAACTTAACTATATTTGGATGACTACATAAACACGCACATTAAAAATTTGATCCGCAACTTCAGACCAACAGTTGCAAACATCCAAACAGCTATTTAGCTACAGGTGCTCGCTTCCGAAACAAACTCGGAAATCGTCACACAACTTCTATATTTTGACTGCCGTTTCCTTTCACATTTTGCTTCGTTTAGCTTTACACGACCAACTGATCGGGACTAAGATTCAGTGTTTCGGCAATTTTTGAACAGTGAACATCGTGCATTCGCGTGAATTCTCTAGCGCCACCAGACCAGCAGTAGTTTCGTGCGTTGTGCGTGGAATTTTGGTTTCTTCTGAGCAGTGCGTTTTATTAGGTTGGTTGCAAATCGTTGAGCAATTACATCTGTTTCTTAGTTTCTGATACAGATCGTTTCGTTGTTCGCTGTTGAATGTCACTGTTCGGTGCTGCGTTGAAACTGCGACATTGCTATTATGCAATTAATTCAAAACAGATATTTATACTAGGCATCGTGTTCTTTAAAAAAAGAAGACATGTTATGAATCCCAAAGTATAATTTCGCAAATTTTGTGAATTCAAAATAGAAACTGAAATCAATACTTGGCGAAAAAACTGTGTCAGTGCGCTAAACTTTCGCTTCTTTTGCACAGATATAAACTATATGAATGAAAGTCAAATCAGTAGTGTGCTTTCAACATTACAAGTTGTATCGATCTAACAAGCTCTACGGAATGCGATCGAAAGAATGTACACGTTGTTTGCTCAACGCTAATCTGTTATGTGCTTGCCAGGCAAAAGTTAACATTCATCAGTAAAGTCGCTATTTTCGTGACAATGCCAATTCCGTGTTGGAAAACAAACTTATTTATTGAATCCCTAGTATTCCGTTTTAATTACAGCGTAAACGTCCTTGTTTCCAAGCAAAAAAAAAAAAAACTAATGGTTGCGATGCTTTACCGCAACGAAAAGAGCGCCATATCCGACAATGTCCTTATATTTAGTTTCTTCAAAGTTTTAAGATTTTGTAATTGCTGTTCGATTTATCGAATGCAGTAATCTAAATAGGCTTTTTTTTTAAGTTTTGTTGGTTGTTTCTAATAAAACACTGTTTTTATTTTGACTGAAATGGATTTTACTCAAAGGTTCATCCATAGAATCCTACCAACACGTTGCGTTACTCACAGAAATTGAAGCCATCAAAAAAATTTCAAACATGAACATTTTTTTTTCGAATTTCTGTACTAAAGGCTCAAAATTTCATTCGATTTTTCCTTGTGATTCGATTAATTGAACTATGCATAGCATATTCAACATCAGTGCCTTAGACTTTGTCTCCAATCGAATGTAAATGTCGAGTGTTAAAATATACACGCTAAAATAACAGCAGGTTTGATCGAATGACTAAATTCAAAACAACGATCACCACAATGGTAAAAAAATAAAACACCATAATATCAATACTTTACTCTTCGATTTGCACTACTGTTTTAATCTTGGCAATATCAAAAGGAAAACAGCCTTTTGAATTCTACGTTGCATGCTTTTGAATTGAAATTGAAAAAAAAAATCAAAAACAAATAAATAAATTAAAATTCGAATTTGGTACTATCCGATTTAATTCCACTAGAGTTTTGTATCCTTTGACAGATACGCGTATTTCGACCTCAACTGTAAGGCCGTCTTCAGTGTCGTGTACTAGATTCTACTTAGAACTCTTCAAACCATGATGATTGGTGTTTTGAATTGAGTCAAGAGATAAATTCATTCGATAGAACGTATTTTTTTGCATTGTGCATGATTTGTAGACTTGTTACTTTGTTAAGCTCTACAGTTTCTAGCACTAGACTCTGAAGTGACAAGTCGTTGATTTTGAACATCACATCTCTTGTAAGAAAGCAATCATTGTCTGCTAGTTGGAGAAAGTGATTGAAATCAATCCAAACCCCTTCTAACAGATGCAAGTTGGTCTCGAGATAAGATAAAAAAATACACTCCGAAGCTTGAAAGCTCAAATCTGGTCGGGTGAAAAGCATTTTAAATATTTTTTTTATTTCCCAATCAAAACATGGAACGTTGAATTCAATAGCTGTTGTTTTATACTGTCAAGATTAAACAATAGTGCAAATCCAAGAGCAAAACTAGGGATTTATTAATGAAAGATTAACGGAAATAAAATGGAATGATTTGACAACGAACCGGCATTGCTGATTTTGCCTAGTGTCGAAAATAATGTTGTAACACGGATATGACTTCCTCATTGATAAAAAATGTATTTTGTTTCGTTCCTTTGATCACACTTCAAAACTAATGAACAGCAGAAAACATCAGCAACTTAGTATCGCCATAATAAAAACTTAAAGATGCATAAATTACATATTTTTTCTCTGCGCAAAAAAAAAACATTTACCGAAATAATTTCAATTAGGGTAACTCGTCAATTGTTTAACCCGTATAGGCCTGAGTGAAAGCAAAAATTCTAAAACCCTCACCGCTCAGCGAATTCTTAATGGATTCAAATGATTTTTTGTCAGTTCACTGGTACACATATCTAGTTTCTAGAAGTGGCCAGAGGAACGCGGAAATATTCCTGTGGTCGGAGTTATTCCGGTGGGAGTTATTCCATTGGGTCAGGTCGGGTGAAAAGGGTGCTATGCGTTTGTGCCCCTGGAGGTAGGCAAATTTCAAATCACAGATAAATTCCGGAATCGGGTATAATGTGGCCACTATATGACGGAATATTAGGAAAATTTCATCAGTGTAAACCTTTTGAGAAACATTTGAATTGGATAACTATGAGTTTTGCATTTGATAAATCCTACAAATGACCATTTTCGGGTCCTGGGACGCCTCAAACTTACGATGAAGTGGCCAATTTGTATCTGAATATCTGTGCCAAGCTTATGGGAATGCATTTTGGGTTAAAATTATATTCGATTTCTACTTTTCGAGAATTGAAACGGTTTAGTGTCCAACGAATCTATAGCCGGTTCTTCCGGGCATTACGTCCGAATGGCCACTTCCGGTATAGCTCAAACAGTGTAAAACTCTTCATTCATAATGTTAAATATCATATCTTAATGATTTATGCAAATTAAAAAGAATGTCATTGCAAATAAATAAAGGTAACTAAGCATGTCCCAAAAAATAGCCAATTTTTACCCGACTTGACCCAGTGACCCACCAGAATAACTCCGGCCACAGGAATATTTCCGAGTTCCTGTGGCCACTTCTAGGAACTAGATATATGGGCCAGTGAACTGACAAAAACTCATTTGAATCCGTCAAGAATTCTCTGAGCGGTGAGGGTTTCAGTATTTTTGCTTTCACTCAGGCCTATACGGGTTAACGTTTAAAATGCTCGCTAATGACCGAACACGCCATAAGCAATATACGAACAGTTTCTCAATTTGAAATTCTATCGCATTGGTCACCACCAGCAAACAAGCAATTTGATTGATTTTCAACGCGAATTGTTGTCAGATTCTCCAGTTTTGTGCACTTGAAAACTCAAAGTATGGCTTCGTTTTATAATCACCTTGATGTGATTATGTGTATTTTTGTGTAATATATGGCCAAAATTATGGGAAAGCGACGAAGCCGCGAAATTTTGAATTTATCGCTTTGGTCGCACGCAATTTCAAGAATTTTTCCGCGAATTTCCATTGTCTCTAGATATATGATATGGGCATTTGACACGATTCAGCAGTACAATTTTAGAACTAGAGTAATTAAAGTATTTCCGACAGACCGTTACGCGTTTATATGTTGACCATTCTCGGAAAAATCAAATGGAAATAGCTGAATTCTATAGATACGTCTGTCCAAAATACATACACTCAAAACAATCCAAACGTCATTTCTAGGTGAAAAATTACGTAGATCATTCCAAATTAATTTTGCGTCCACTTCACCTGACTAAGATGAAGATCACTAAGCCATTCATAACCACCAAATAGTGAATCGGTAATTGTTACTGAGGCTACCTATCGCACTTACGTGAAATTCACGTAGGTGCCTAAGTTCATTTTGACATCTGCATATTATACGTACATTCGGTGTTAAGCTCAAATCCTAGGATGGCGCCCGCTTGAGTTTTTGAAGAACTTCAGAAGCTGCTGAACTTTTTGAACCCTATGTAAGATTGATTTCAAGGTAAATATGCGTTGAATACCGAAGAATCCCTGCATTACTTCATATCTTATACCTGATTTATAAACTCTATCAATTATAGCACGCGAAAGCCACAACAAGACAGACCAAACTCACAAAATTTGAGAAATATGATTCAAAATGCTCAGATTGAATATTAAAACATCACAATTTCGTTTACATTTTCCAATTGGGAATTAGTTTTCTTCCAAAGCCTATTCGAAATAAGGTTGGTCTTTATTAAACTGTAAATGTAATTTAATGCAAAACCATTTATGTCCTATTGAAATGCTACCGTAAAGGCTATTGCAAGTCGTTCCATGCCCGTAGAGGACTATCGGTCTTATGAGCGTTTTGTACATGGTACATTTGGTGCAGTTGTGAATCCTTTTTGACCGCAGCTTCTTAAGGAGTCAAGACTTCCACTGATGATGCGCCCCGTATTTCACGACTAACGTTGTTATCAATCCTTAGCAAGGATCCAATGTAGATGAACTCGTCAATCACGTCGAACGTATCCCCGTCGCGTATTCCCGTCCCCTGTCGCGCTCGGCTCCACCTACTAGCATGTACTTTGTCTTGGACGGCGTCTTGCTACCTCCTCAAATGTTCGGCCGATAATGTCCATGTCATCGGCGAAGCAAACATATTAACTGAATATCGTGGAAATCGTACTCCGATTGTTAGGCCCGGCTCTCCGCATAACACCTTTTAGCGCAATGTTGAACAACAGGCATGAAAGTCCATACCCTTGTCGTAGTCCACGGCGGGATTCAGACGAACTGGAATGTTTGCCGTGAATTACAATTTAATTCGTTGTACGATGTAAATTATTCGAATGTTACGTCTGTTTGTCTGTGGTGTAGTGTTTAGTTCTTTGATTGTATTGTTTGGTCCTGCAAAGGCGACCGATGGAAAAGGAAACGCTCTTGTTGTTATCATGGATCGTATTACTAACCTGTCTGATTCTCGATTCTTAAATACCTCATCTTTCTGTCTAACCCTTTCCATGTCAACTGTAAAGCTTCAGAGGTAGAGGTACGTAATTTACATATTTTTGATCATTGCCCCGATGACCATGGCCGGCACTTTAATAGAATTTTGAAGTCTCAATGTGTGCACATTGAGAATTGTTACCAATAACTAATGGCTATGGTCCCTAGTTGATCAAATCTCGATGCAACATTATCTACTTGTTGTGGTCAATCACGAAGTAGGTAGTTAGCAGCTATGAATACGACCATCTATGCTCATGCTTGCATGCTCAATTGTGAAGCATGTTATATAGAAAAGCAAATCAACGATTTAGGTACAATTTATGTTTGTCAAAAATTTGTTTTTTCGCTAATGTGGCATGAATAGACTCAAGAAGGTCATTTGCAAAAATAGTCATCTAAATATAAACTATAAATACTAATAAACTTCGTTATGTTTTGCCCTTTTCAGGTGCCACCAAACCTGTCGCAGTTTTCCAGCCCATCAAACCTTGGCCCCAACAAGTCACCCGTTGTAAGTCGCTCAGAGCCTTCAGTTCGGTTCAAGCTAGAGGAGGACATTATCGGCAGTCTCAGTGTGAGTAGTGCCAGTGCCAGTGGTAGCAACAATGAAGACAGCCTAGAAATTATGGAGGAAATAGATATTCCAGACGATGAAAGTACACAGGATAACGACGCTAGCGGTAGCATTTCGGAAAACCTTGTTCTTAGTGCAGCTCCCGCTGAAAACGTGCCTCAACGGTCTGTAGACAACAGTAAAATAGCGACCGACAGAAAAAAGCAGTTGTTTGATATTGACAATGAACTGCCCGGTGAATCGGGTGTTCGGAAATTCGACATTGATGATTTGCAACTGTCCGGTGATGAAATAGCTCAACATTTTCAATCATTTAGTGAAAGTACTGATCTAAAGGATGAAGATAATAAAGTGAATCTTGCCGTTAAAAAGAAGCTGTTGAAACAAAACCACGATGTAGGCTCACTGGGTACGTTGTTAGATAATATCGAATCTTCATCGGATGTTCTAGGAAGTGATCCAAAGAAAGAAGAATCAGATTTGAAGCAAAAAGTGGGTGAATCGAAAAAAGAATTATCTCCACTAAATGAAGATGTAGTGTTGATAAACAATAGCAAAGTGAGTTTAAAATCGTTGAAGAAGCTCCAGAAACAATCGAATGTACTCGATAATAGTGGCGATAACAGTTACAGCACAACTAATGACATCTCGGAATTAGCTCGAGATACGGAGAGCGATCGCATAATGAGTGATAATAACGATAACAGCTCTAGAAGCGATGTTGCTTCCAAACCGATGGATAGTGATAAGGAAGCATCCCTTCAAAAATTATCATCATTAATGTTAAGAAGTAGAAGTGCAGAAATAGAGGAGAAGAACGTACAAAGTGAAGATAAGCCTGAATTTGCTAGTCTTGGCGTAGTGAAGCTATGCAATGAGCAATCATCAGAGGTACATGACTCAAGTGTGGAAGAAGATAACTCTATAGAAGAAATGTTGATGTCTAATGCCTCAGTTGACATATTGGCAGTGAATGAAATGGTTCTGTCAGAAAACCAGCAGTTGAAAGAAGATTCAAGTGATAGTAATCTATCTGGTGATTTAAAGGAAAAAATATTGACTTCAAGCAAATCTTTTGAAGAAATTAAATCACAGCATGAGCTAGATGTACCTGCCGACAATCTTGAGGGAAATAAACCTGTAGTTGTTAAACAGATGGAAAAAGTTGTTGACATCAAGGAAGCGTTAGAGGACATCTCCGAAGAGTCAGAACAAACACTGACCAACTCCAACCACTCGGAAAGTCGCCCGAATACCGATGACGAACAATCAAAACCTCTAGCTGTGGTAGAGAAAGGTAAAGAGATACGCAAAATACTGGAGGAAAAATTACTACACAAGCAACTTAACATTGAAAGTACTATTTATGAAGACAACAAGGAAAACATTCCGGATTCTTTGAGTGTAAATAAAAGTTTTGATTTGGACAGTGTTGTGAGCCTGAACATGTTCCAGGCAATGAATAACGAAATAAAGCAATTGCATGAAATAATTGCTACCAAAGACATGATGTTAGAAGCCTATTCTACCAGAGATTCTTTGAAAGAAACTCGACTAGAATCTCTAAGAGACCCACAGAGAAGTAGCGACTCAAGTAGCTTAGCTACCAATTCCACTGAGTACAGACCTTTGAACGATGAGACTGTATCCAAGAAAGAACTCCTCCAAAAAGTCGCCGACCAAAATCAGTGGATTGTTACACTCGCAGAAAAGCTTCAAGAAATCAATCAAGCACGAGAGATGGAGCGATCAGAAAGTATCAAATTAGTAGCGGAAGTCAATCGTCTCACAAAGCAACTGGCTGAAAATGCTGATACAATCAAACAGAGACCGCATTGGATGCGTGATCAGGAAAGTACGGGACAAAGAATATCGGAGATTTCTATAGATTTAGTCAGCGAAACCGATGATGCCTTATCGGATTTTCCAGATTTATATGAGGAGCGCTCAAACAGAAATTCACGGGAACGTCAACTGGATTTAAATTTGGACATTGATTATTCGGAACAAAATCCTCTTCATATTCCTACTGCAATCAGCAAGCAATTGGAACAATTCAGAAAGTATTTATCAGCAGATGAATTGAGGCTATTCAACATGGTGCAAGGTAAATTCGACGATTATTTGCAGCAGGAACTAGACAAAATGAAAACAACTAGTGAAGAAGAACTCAAAATCATTCAAGAACGGTTGGTCTCAGAGAAAAACGAACATGACGCAGAAGTGAGCCGACTACGGCAACTATTATCAAACGTGAAAAGTGGATCCGTAGAGATCGAAGATTTGAAAAGTGAGCTTGAGGCTCGCCATACTCAAGAGATGGATGATCTACGAACATATTTCCAGGAAAAGGTTGCCGAATTCGAAAAGCAATATTCTGAAAAGGTGCTTTCGCAACATAGCAGACAAATGTCTAACGACACTGCGTCTGACATATCAGACCAAGAAGAATTTCCAGAAGAGAACGGCGGTTATCATTCTAAGCACACCAGTCCAAAACGCAAGGCTAAAGAAGATATCTATCTCAGCCCAACGCATAGGAAAATTACTCCAACTACTATTGACACCACTGAAAGTAGTGCGGACGAAGTAATGGAATTTCCCATGGAGGAAGAAGATGTGAGTACATTTTTTTATTGAAATCTTTATAGATAGCACAGCGTAACAAAAACGATAATTTTGCCTGTCTCAAGGATCAAATTATGTGTCTCTAGTAGATTTTTGGTCGCTGAATGTGATGCCGTACTCAGAAATATTCCTGCACGTCACAATTATTAGTTACAGGTCGCCAAAGTTGTATAAAACACTGGTTTAAATGAGATTTAAAGTATGATTTATCAAACTTTTTTTTTTTTTTTTTGTATGGTATTTAGTTGGAGCTGCCTGACAGCTTAACTTGTCAAGGCTGAACCCTCGGTCTGACTTTTGCCAAGTTTCCCCTCTACCAGGACCAATACTCAGACGGACTAGGCAATGGCGCCCACATGAACACTGTTTTTTTATTAGTATTGTGACGTGGTAGTTTTTGAAAAGTGCCCATATTCCCTTGCTTCTGAGAAAAGGAAGCATTGTGAAAATCAGCAGCTCCATCAGAATTTGTTTGAAATAGTTGTGTAGTAGTGTCATTACTAATACTGTCTAGTCGAAATGGTTTTGAATAATTTGTCATTCAAGTGCTATTCTGATTACTCCTGTCTTTTACGTACACTGAGGAAACTGAAGTTATGTTCTTCATAACACCTTTCGTATGAAACAGTATTTTGAAAGATGAAAAACATTTCATGATTTGTATGATGCCCATAACTCGCTTATGAAGAGCATACGATTTAAATTTAAGATTCATACGAGGCTCTATAACATTTCATACGATGTGCTTATGAAATCCAAAGCGAGCCTTGTTTGAAAAATATCATACGTTTTTCTTATGAACCGAGCATGGTCTATGTACAAATCGATTCAAAATGGCGTTTGCACAAAAGTAGCTCGCGAATTTCAAAATTTTGGCAAAGGTCTTGGCTGTGTTTAGAGGTAAAAAGTAATTATCTATAATCCTACGTAGAGTGCGGGTGTAAATGGGGCGACCAAAAGATGAAATTTGCAAAGCTTTATCTCGTGCACAATGGAAACAAAATATGAGGTTATCGAAGAGGCTAGAACACGTGAGAACGTGAGTTTAGTAAGTTCTTAGATTTTATCATGTATTTCAAATAATTAATCGACAATCTTCTTCAGAAGCCGTTTTTCCGGAAGCGGTGCCAGACTGCCAGGGGATTTCAGTTCTGCCAACGGCAATATTCGATTGAATGGCAATTTCAACGGGGAGACAAACTATTGATTTAAAAACAATGATGAAATGTATATTTTTAAGTAAATACTGTTTTCTTATTTTTTTACATAAATATAGCATAGTTTTATAAAGTTGAAGTGAAAAAGTGATATTCTATAAGACATATTGGAAAAACTAGAAGAAACGTCTTGTTACAATTGAAGTACTGCAAAAGGCATAATAATATAAAATAAATTTCATAAATGTTCGTACCAAGGTCATACTTAAATATGCTGTGATTCATACAAGTGCAATTTGATATTCATAACAAATAATCATAGATTTCATACGACACATTATGAATTCTATACTACTGTACTGCAAAACACATACTATACCACAAGCTAATTCGTTCATACCGCCGTCGTATGAAATTTATAATATTTTCTTCTAGTAAAATTTCATAACCGTTTCGTATGGTAATCGATATATTTTTTCCTCAGTGTAAGATTAGAGTCTTAAATGTCAATTGTCGTCAAGTTTTAACAAAATTAGGCTGTTTAATAGTAGTTCTAGTTAATTTTATTTTTTGTTGTTAAAAGTGTTTATTGGTCATTACGTTCATATATCCTTAAAGAAAAAAGTCGCTTCCTTGTCTGTTCAACAATTTTTCGAAACTAGCAAGTGTACCCTAATGATCGATCTCAGCGTCTTACTTTCCATAGTCATTTTATAGTGAATATTGAAGATTAAAGTTACCTTAGGCTTCTATTACAGTCTCCTACATGATTCACTTTCCGGTGGCAAATGCAATGCTTCACAACGCCTACTTTCTACTTGTAAATTTTGCGAAAATGAAGCTGGAATTAGATTATTTATACCGCTGTTACAAAAGAGGTATTTCTTATTACACTGTTCGACAAAAAATTTTTTTGGATGGATCAGGGACGCGTTAATATGGGTCTTGAAGTGCAAGAAAAGTATAGAAAGAAGCCGTTTTCAAAATGATTTGCAGCACCCCTGGATTATTTTTTGATAAAGCTTGAAAATTTGGCATTTTTAATCACAAAAAGTGTGTAATATAAGCAATATATCAATATCTTTTTAAATTCAATTATACAACCATTGAATTTGTCAACCAATATTTTTTAGCACTGGGATGACTTCAGGGAAACGCGCACCATTTCAGAAGAATATTGGCATCTATTTTGTATATGAATTTGGAATGCTAACGATCATCAAGCAAGTACGTGAGGATGTGCTCCATATAAATACTATTTTTTTCTATTTCACACATTTGGTTCATTATATAATAATTATTATAGGTTCAAGAAGAAGCTTGATTAGGATTTTATTCTTTGCTCCATTAGACCAAAGCAATGAGCAATGCAATCCAGTAACATTTGATTTAAACAAGGATACGACGACTACGGAAAATTTATGTGTCTGTTATATTTATATGGGCTGGTTAGTCTAATAAACTCTTAGCAGTAATACAAAATTCGGTTAGACACTGACATGTAAGTGGTCTTACATGAGCTAGTCGGTTTATCAGGAACCGATGGCGAAGTCTATGAAAATGTGACAATATTGTTATTTGCGATTTCCATAGATTTTGATACGTACTCATTAGAAATAGATTACCTATCGTGAGGTCCATTTGTTATCAGAATATCCCTAGAAATTACAGACTAACGTAAAATAACAACCAACAATTCAGTAATCAACAATTTCACCTTTGTTGTGACAGCACTCGACAGCCACTCAAGCAGGCATGAGCTCTTTTTAATTCAGTTTGTGCACAATACTAATCATTTGTGAAAACTGGTTAAGTGGTTACATATGCCTGCTTCTTACTTGTAAGATGAAAAAAATTCTGGTTAAACCATTTCCAAATCTTTTTTTTTTTTTTATTCAATATTTAACATTTTTTGCGCAATTTAATCAAACTTTCAAATGGAGCGTTAGTTTCTTGTTTAATGGGATGTTTTCTTCAAATGGGTTTAGTTGTAAGCATATTGGAAGCATAAAGAAGTCGACCATTAAAATTATTTTAAACTCGTTTCCTTATGAGGTCAAACGTGTCCATTTATGAACCCCATTCCCATATCCTCTAAATGAGTAAAAATGCTTTTGGATTAAGTGAAGAAACAATTTATAAATACATTTATGATAAACAATTTGGCGAATCTTAATGTCTGTTTTTTCTTTCTTTAAACAGGAAGACATATAAAAAAAGTGTTTTTTATTCATTTAGATTATATCACATTTTTTTATGAAAATTTATTCTAAATCTGAAAACTGAAAGGTTTGATTAAAAATTAACCGGAAAAATATGTGAAATGGTAGAATCAAACAATAAAAAAATCGGAAATGGTTTAACCCAGAAATTGTTTCATCTTACAAGTAGAAGCAGGCATGTTACCACTAAATCAGTTGTCACAAATGATCAGCATTGTGCACAAACTGAATCATAAAGAACTCATGCCTGCCTGAGCGGGCTTCGCAAAAAAATATGACAATGTTGATTACTAAATTATTTATTGCTATTTTCTGTTATTCTGTAATTTTTGTAGGGATATACTGATGAAAATTAATCTCACGATAAGTAATTTATTTTTAATGAGAACCTATCGAAATATTTAGATATCACAAATAACAGTGTTATCACATTTTTTTACAGACATCGTCTCCTGATAAACCAGCTAGCGCTTGTAAGGACCACTTACATGCCAGTGTCCAACCTATATCAATTTTGTATTTCTGCTGAGAGTTTATTAGGACCAACCAGCCCATATAAATATATATAACAGACACATAAATTTTCCGTAGTCGTCGTATCCTTGTTGAAATCAAATGTTACTGGATTCCATTGCTCATTGCTTTATCTAATGGAGCAAAGAATCAAATCTCAATCAAGCTTCTTCTTGAACCTATAATAATTATTATATAATGAACCAGATGTGTGAAATAGAAAAAAAGTAGTATTTATATGGTGCACATCCTCACGTACTTGCTTGATGATCGTTTACATTCCAAAATCATATACAAAATAGATGCCAATATTCTTCTGAAATGGTGCACGTTTCCCTGAAGTCATCCAGTGCTAAAAAATATTGATTTGACAAATTCAATGGTTGTATAATTGAATTTAAAAAGATATTGATGTATTGCTTATTACACTTTTTGTGATTAAAAATGCCAAATTTTCAAGCTTTATCAAAAAATAATCCAGGGGTGCTGCAAATCATTTGAAAACGGCCTCTTTCTATACTTTTCTTGCACTTCAAGACCCATATAAACGCGTCCCTGATCCATCCAAAAAAATTTTTTGTCGAACAGTGTTATGGCAATGTAAAAACCATATTAAAATAAGATTGTCGCCACTTATTTCTACTCAGTGAATCTACTAGTCATTTTCCTAAGAGTTCCTATGTATTCCCTACGTCGTATATGATAACGATGTATCTAACTAGCTAATAGTAAGAGTGGCTACGGATCATTCTGGTTAGCAAAAGGCAAACTGAACGTCACCAATAGTATTAATGTCCACTTCGAATAGATTAATTATTTGAAATGGGCATCAATTCTACCAATGACGCAGAATGTCCGTTGGATCACATCCGAGATATTATTGCGTCTATGCCATATGAATTATGACGCGGCTTTAAGCAAAAAGTGCCAAAATATGATACCACCACTACAGGTTACGCCTTTGGTTTCCAACATATGGGCTAATGGATTATGCCCTCCCATCGCGGCAAGGTCGCATAACCAAGGGGAGGGAAGTATGATTTATCAAACTTTTTGGTGTTAAAATCCAACAAGCATGCAAAATAGGACTTCAATTTTCAATTCAGATATAATTCAGTTGAAATTGCACGATACAATTTCGAGTTCAAATCGATTTTTTCAACATGCTTGCAGTCTCCATACTAAAATTTTCGTTTCTCTTATATGGCAAAATACAATACTTTTCTTTTCAATTGAGTAATTAGCAGTATTTTGGTGCTTGAGACAAAAACGTGTTCCGTAGTGTAGTCAATCTTTGATTTGTTCTTAACCCTCTAATACCCACATTTTTATTTTCGATCTAAGTAGGGAAACTGGGGGTAAAATGAACACCCTAAGCAATTTTCATGTTTTCTTGTTTATGAAGCTGCCAGATTCTTTTTCAATAGCTCACAATTGAAGAAGGATGTTTAGGCAATGTAACAAGTTGAAGTATTGTGATGGAAATAGAATTTTATCAACATTATTATAATTTTGAAAATTTATCCGGTAGTATTCGCCCTACCAAAGTGTTCATATTACTCCCATCTCGAGTGGTTCATTTTACCCCCAAAGAATCAACATAATCAAATCATTTATTCTAAAAATTTGGAAGATAAAAGTACTTTCAATTTCCGTCGTCTTATCATAAATACCTTAAAGATATGATGTGCTGCGCAGTTCAATAGATTATTGATGATTTTAGTCATAAAAACTTTAAATTCCACGAGTGAAATTTTACATCGTTTAAGAAAACGGAGAGGCGTACTTTGTTTTTGTTTACTTTTCTAGCTTTTGACAGTTCTAGATCACGCTAGAGTTGTCGAAATAGTTTCTTAGTCATAGGATTAAGGATGGTGCTATGCAAAGATTTATAGCATAATTACCGTAAAACACAAACCTGTTCATTTTACCCCCCCCCTATTCATTTTAACCACAGTTCCCCTATAATTTTTTGCTATCTAAAATCGATCTAAACACGTTTTGGACAATGATTTTCTTCTACTCGTAAATTGATGAATTTTGGTTTTTGATTTTAATAAGTCTTATTTTTGAGCATCACTATCTTTTTTCATTTATAATACAAATTTGAGTTTTCGCAGTATTTTTTTAAAATATAAAATTTCTTATTTTTTTCTGGAACATATTTTATTTTCTGTGTAACTATAGCTTGAAAAAAAAAAACGATTTTAAATTATTTGAATTCCATCATGTTTTTCAGTGGTAGGTTGAATGTAGAAACAATCTTTAATTTTTGTTTACCGGCATTTCGGTCTATTTTGCTCGAAGTAAGAGGGAGCATGGAGAAGAAAGCAATGAATACTAGATGGATAGGTACCGTAAGCAGGGCTGGTAGCATGTCACTTTTCAGTGACTTGGTCACTTTTTTCGACTTAGTCACTAAAAAGTCACTACTTCTAACAAAAATCATTGAAGTCACTTTTTTAGGAAACGGTTACTGAAGTCACTATTTTCGCATGGATTAGCTTTTGAAACAAGCAGCGAGAAATAGTTATTTGTTATTAGAAAGATAGTGTGATTTGGAAATTAAAGTGTCAAGAAAGAAAGGGACTATTGGCTAACTTTCTGGAAAAGTTCAGGTAAAAATGCAGTAAACATTTCCCACGGAAAATATTAAAATTTGTCTGGGAAATGTTTTGGAGAAGATTCTGGCAAAACTGAGAATGCGACTTTGGGAATAATTTTCTGGCCGAAATATTTTAATAAACTTTGACGAACATCAGGACCAATATCCAACAATCCTCTTGAATAAATTACTAGTTAATTTTCTACAGTAAACTGCTGCTATAAAAAGGATCTTAAACCTGTCTTCTGAAAGAACCTCATCAAAACTTTTTCCGGAAGATATGCCAGAAACGGATAGGAATACCAACCATAAGAATTCAAAGAGTTTGTCAGGAACTCGTCCAGGACTTAAGCAAGTATTAATTTTGCTAGAAATTATGTTAGAAATTTCAACAAATAAGCTATATTTTTTTCCACTGATTTATCCATGGTACTGCTGTTACACGACTTTGGTAAAATATTTTTATAAAAAATGCGTTCCTATAATAAAATACTTGAACATTGTTAGACAATCATAATTAATCAACACTGATATCAGTGGATATACAGTGCCGGATTTGGGCTCCGGGGGGCCCGGGTCAGATCTCGTAAAGGGAGCCCCTCTATAAAAAAACAGCACGTTTTGGGATTCCACAAACTAACGTATAGAACGAGATGATCGGTCTAAACATGAATGGCCTGAATTGTAGTGTAACTGACTTTAGTGATTGACGGTAGTGAGCTATACATATTGAAAAATTCGACTGTTTTAAGCTTTCCAATAGTGTTTTGAGGTGATTTTTCCGTCCAAAGGGAAAAATATAAAAAATCTTAAAACGAGCCAATGTTTTTTGGCCTAATAAGTTGTATAAAGCGAAGAATTGCTGAAAATCTTCAATTCTCCAAAGCTTCTTTTGATTCTATTTAGTATTAGTTTCCAGTTTGTCTCTGGTTGCCGCAAAAAAAAAAATACAAAGTGTTTACAGTACTGGCAAGAATACAGTACACAAGGCCGATTGACCTGAAAATTTTAACGCACGGAAAAAACTTTCAAA
>NW_018736028.1:0-24241 GCF_002204515.2 Aedes aegypti
ATCGGTGGTCAAGAAGCAAGCCCGCTAGGAACGAAATACCACAGGCCCTCTGAGTTGCTGATCCGAGGAGCTGCTTCTAACCGAGCGTCGGACTTGTGAAATCGCTCAAGATTTTAAATGTGAGCATCGTTTGCAGATTTCGACTTATGCCCGGTAATCAACAATCCGTTGCTCCTTTGTGCGCCATCCACGTCACGTCATTTAGCTGGTTCGTCGTATAAGCAAATCGGCGCTTTTCAGGGCCATCAAATGTGTTGAAAGAGTTGAAGAATAATATTTTCGACCTTATTACATCTTATATTTCTCAATCAATCTCACAGCTTCATACAAAATTTAATTTGTCAGGAAATTGAAGGCACGACAATTTGATACTGTATTCGTGTACGCTGCTGCAGTGCCGTCACAACATTTCACAACGATTGTAAAATAGAGTGGCATTTCCAACAGCTTCTTAGACTTGCCATATTTTATGAGAACATATGTAACAAAATTGCGACATATTTAGAATGCTTCTGAAAAGAAATTCTCATTGAACATTTTCATCATTTTGGCACCCATGGATCAGAAATTTTCCTTCATACAAAAGAAAACTATTGTTTATCATAGCTAACCATTGAATATTAGGAATTTTCTACGAATCGACTCCATTAATTCGTCCCTTAATGCTACAACTAGATAACTCGAAAATTAAAATTTTGAGATGTGCAACTTGAAAGTATGACCGTTTAACAAGGTGATGGTTAATCGCAGAGATTATGATTGAAAAATATCTTTAACTTGTGTATTTTGATCACACGCTTAAGACCTGTGGATATTTTGCAGATCTAATTAAGAAAATGTTTTGACATATTGAAGTCAAAAATTTCAAATTTCGAGTTATCTAGTTGTAGCATCAAGGGACGAATTAAAACTATTGATTTCATGATAAACTATTGAAAAATCGATAAATATCATGTCTTATAAAGCATATTTTCTTGTGTATTCCTAGCACAGACATCATTGCTCGATATCTTAGCCACTTTCGTCATGCAAAGGGAACGCCCCTTTCGGCCTTCTTCTTACTCCTCTTTATTCTATCGTGTTCAGTCGAAGCCAACCCGCGACATCAGTCAATCGTCGACCAGCAACCGGAGAAGGACTCCTATCGGAATAAATTTTACACATTCGTCGCTGCCGCTGCTTCTGCTCTTGTTTATTCTCAACCCAAGCTAAATGCTGCGGGTGAAGTCGCTCATCATGGCCATGGGCATCCAGCTACACCATCAAATTCGTGGAGAACTCGTCTAGAACCTTGAAATTGCCGTCGGAGGAGTGAGCAAACCAACGAAAACAACGAAGCACAAATTACCGACTGCATTTCGATTTAATCGTCTTCGGTAATCTTTTGCTGTGTTTCTGGTCTAACAATGGATTGATAACCCAGTTCGATCGACGGTGACTAGCCCCAACCGTCCTTTTCAGGACGACCATTTCATTTTGAAAGAGTTGTGAGAATTTTTCTACCGTGAAGAGTGACATTACTGGTGATTGGATGTGATTGATTCAGATTTTGGTCAGTAATTTGCATGCAATATTCATCACGGCTAAATAATGCTTCTGGAGAATCACAGTGTCAAGAAATAAAATTCCCATTGTGTGCGCGGTCAAGTAAATCGCGACGGCACTTGAATAAGAATCTATCACGGTTTGCCTCGCAATTAGTGATGATTGAATGATGCCGTTGTCGTCTTCGCATGCTAGAGCGATCAGTATCAACTTGGCGAACAAAGAGCTAAAACTTATAAGCAACAGCTTTGTTGACGTTTTGATTTGGTAAGAAATTGTCGATCGAACCGAAATACACACACAGAGAAGACTGCAAAAATGCTAACGCCGCCCGACCCGAGCGACGGGAACCTAGATAAACTTTGTTTGCCATTTATCTCCGTTGAAAACTTATCATTCGAAATTACAATTGATAACTAAATATTATTATTCAATAGTGGCCCTGTAAAGGGTTGTTGTTTGAAATTGTGCTTCAATGCAATTTAAGCGCCTTCGCCACGGATACGACGAGCCAGCTGGATGTACTTCGGCATAATGGTGACACGCTTGGCTTGGATCGCGTACAGGTTGGTATCCTCAAACAAATCTCTGGAATCGCAGAACTGAAAATTTAATGGGTTGTGCACTACATATATATAATGCTAGTGATACATTTTTCGCATCGATATATTGAGTGGTACTTGAGATTAACTTTTCATATGGAGAGGGTGATTAAAACACCGTCCCGTGGCCTTAATCAAGAAGTCCTGATCTATTTCACCGCCAGCAACAACGATTGCTGTGGCGCACAAGATTCGCAACTCTGCACCTGTTATGATGTGGAGCTGGGCTTGTCAGATGATTATGGTGATCAGCGCAAAGCCGAGATCACTATATGAATTGTCGGGCTCTACTGGTTTGCTTCTCCATTCTCCGGATACCACAATGAGCAGAAGAAGTTCTTTATGGTGCGGAAACTTCTCCGAGTATCAAAGGAGACCATGCAATCATCGTGACAGTAATTTCAACATCGATTTGAGCAAAGAGGAGAACACAGAGTTAGCGGACTTCATGGACAAGAGCCTCAACCTCACTATTCGGAATCCACTAAAGCAACCAATCTTAGTGGATCATGGAATGGACCTAACGTTCAACCGTTATATTTGGAGAGCAAAAGATACCGCTCATGCTTCATCTTCCATCGACCGGTTCTATCGGTGTTGAAGTGTTAACCGGACCAACCAAATAATAACACTCAATGTCCATAATAGATCAGAATTAACATGCAACAAATAGTTGAAATTGATCAGATTTTTGTCAGTACCTAGAAATCTTCATAAGTTCGTGACGGTCCTAAATCAGGAATAGAGAAGCTAACGTTATCCAACGTCAACTTGGCGGTCGTATTCGGAAACAACCTCTTACTTTTGGAAGGAAGTAGTGATTCAGAAGATTCACCCTTCCTTTTTTAGTTGTTGATACCATGTTTAGTTAATAAACGAGAAAGACTGACTTCGAGAGGTTTTTTCCCAAGACGGTGTCCAAGAAGGATTACCACCGCTAGCTTTCGCCAACGGGTCCAACGAAAATCGAAGGCACGGGTCCAAACAAGGATCGTAAAGGGATCATAGTAGAAAAAATAGTGAAAAGTACTGTTAAGTAGCACTGAAAAGTACCGTTTTAATTTTAGCACGAAAAGTACTGTTGTGTAGCACTGAAAAGTACTGTTTATTGCTTTAGGTAGTTTTTAAGAAAACTTCCAAGAGCAGAGAGAATTGGTGTACGCACAGCACGAAGGTACGATGCGCACTATTATTACACTTTATGATTTGGAAGAAGGCTCTCCTATAACGTTTGTCCGTTTACTAAGTTGTTGAAGCACAACCGAATAACACCCTAACCAAAGGTTCGAGAACTTTTAGATTGGAAAACAAAAAAAAAACACCGTTTTCGCGTACCAACGACCTCCCCGATACGATGATGGTGTGTTGATAAATAATGGAACGAGAACGGTCGACGCCGGCTGCTCCACCGAGGAAGACCTTGAGCTAAGGTGTTTGCCGATTGTTGATCGACCGAAGAAATCACCAGCAAATGGTATGGAAATGCGATTTATTTCTTACGCCACTAGGGGCAGAGCGGAATTTAACCCACCTGCCCAAAAATGTGTGAGTTTCATAAACGAACCACCAAACATTTGGATGATCTTGAAATTATTCAAATTAGGCGAAACTTGGCCGGGCTTCTTATGGGTGCGTGCGCTTGGCGAGAACGGAACAAATCAGGATTTGGCTTGAAATAATTGATTTTTCTCTTGTGGAGAATTCCTTATTCCCCATCCGGGGATGTGAAGATGCACAATTCATGGTAAGTACGTCAATGGCAATGGATCGATTGATTGCAACTACCGTAATCGAACGTCTTGCGTTAATGCTAAACTGATAATTCGTAAAAATCATTATAAATCAACCTTACTTCACAATCGGCGAAAGTATGCATATAAAGCGTTAAACTGCCCATGCAAGCATAATCAGGCTGATAGCGCAAAGTGTTGCGGTAAATTTTGGAAGTTTTTTTTAAAATACCTAAAGCTATAAAACAGTACTTCTGAGTGCTACAAACAGTACTTTTCATGCCTATTTTTCTACTATGATCCCTTCACGATCCTTGTTAGGGCTCGTGGCCTTCGATTTTCGTTGGATCGTTAGTGAAAGCTACGGTGGTAACCGTCTTGGAAAAACTTGTTAGAAGGTCTCTTCTTCTTTCGTTCATTTACTAAACATGGTTGCAACCACGAACAAAAGAAGGTGAATCTATGAATTCACAACTTCTTCCAAAAAAGTGGGGTTTATAACTGTACTAAACGTGGCAAAAATGGAAGAAAAGACGTTTCTCTGGAATGCCGCCGCTTTTTTCCCGAAGGGGAATTATTAATGTTGATAATGCATCGAGATGAGTAATCAGTTCGATGCTTTAGACAAATTTTCCGAAGACCAAAATTGAAGCAGGCTCTTGATTCATGTGCGGAAACAAAGAGGCCAATCGTGGTTAATTGTTCCGAATTATGGGCTGTTTATTTTATAAAAGTGGACACCTTGTGCATGCTGTATCTTTTTAATTTATCAATGAAATTTCAATCGGTTTCTGTACTTCACTCGACTAGTGTTGTACAATGTTTGATAATAGAATAATCTCCAAATAATTTAATTGCACACGAATATGGAACAACGTTTAGAACGGTCGATTTTTGGGGGCTATCAAATCAATGTTGTTAAAATTGGCTGGAATTTCGACAATCTATATTTTTATTTTCAAAAAGGCTTGTTCTTCGAAAGCAATCTCAATCAGAAGCCTGATTGCAAAATCAAGTTATTTTCGGAGCAACAATTTTACAGATATAATAAAATCATTTCCCCCGATATTTTTGGAGAAAAATATTTTAAATTGAAGAACTGATATGAGTAGATTTTTTGGTTAAAGTATGTCCTTGCGGAAGTGCTAATATAGTATTAATATTAAAAAAACTTACGCTTCATAGAGTTACTCATTAGTTCCCACGTCACATTAAAAGCACAATAGAAAAACAATTGCTGAATTTTTGGAAGTCCTTTCAAAGCACAATGACAATCATCAAAATTGGCAACACTGCTGAATCGATTTTATTTTTCACATATTATTTTCATAATATGTTATTCTGAGATTACCAATTGAAATATTCGGAGAAAAACGATTACTATTTGCTGTAGATCGATAAATATGCTTACATGATTTTTTAAGTGTGAGACTTTTTAGTAAAACAACCATAAAGAGTAAAATTTGTACTTAAGACTGCGGTTTAAACTCACGATTTAGCTCTCGTTTATACAAATATAGTTTGTTTAGTAACATAAACTAGTTTTGAACATACTTTTTACTGTTTCTCTTTGCGGGAGTGAAAGGATGGTGTAACAGCAAATTTGGGCATAAATGGATTTATCACTTATGTTTCCTAATGTCAGTGAATGGTGGATTAATATTTTTTTAAGTTACAACTTTAGTAGAATAGTAAAGGATACAAACATACAATTTGTTCATAAAAATGAGGATTTTTTTGCGACTTTGACAATCAGCTTTTCTCGAGAGTTTTTGGAAAAACTATTTAGCATTTCAATCAAAAGCATTTTCTAAGATCTTATATTTTCATAACATTGTAGAATAATAGTTGAACGATGCACAGAAAACCGATAACGAATTTATCAATAAATAAACAAGATACAGCATAAACAGAGTGTCCACTTTATAAAGTGAACAGTCCTTAGGGGATTCTGGCAGGAGATCTTGAACTCCATTAGGGGAACCAAGGTTTCCTTCCACATCCCAAGGAAGTAGACTGTCGCGTATTGCCGGAAACTCTTAAAGATCGCGAACTTCTTCTCAGGCATCTTGAAGAGAAGAAGCACAAATTGTTTACTTATGACGACAAAACTGGACGTTTGTTTACAGTCGTCTTGAAAGGTCTCTCAAGTGACTATAAGTTATCTGAAGAGATCGAAAATGTAAATAATGATTTACTTGGATTTTCCCCAGTCCAAGTAATCATTATGAAAAAGAGAACCCAATCTGGCATGGTTCGGAAAGGGCTTTCTCAAGAATATTATTTAGTTCACTTCAACAAAAAAGACCTAAATAATATTAAAGCTTTAGAAAAAGCTAAACTTATGTTCGATGTCCGTGTGACATGGGAACATTTCCAGAAACCTGGAGGAAATTACTGGGGGGGGGGGGGGTTCTACTCAGTGCCGTCGGTGCCAAAAGTGGGGTCATGGTGCAAAAAATTGTCGCATGGATGTTAAATGCATGATTTGCGGAGGTTCTTCTCACGCTAAGGACGTCTGTCCAGTGAAGGAAGATACCACCAAGTTTATATGCTCGAATTGCGGGGGCAATCATAAGTCCAATTTTTAGGCTTGCCCTTTGCGTAGGCGAGTTGTCGAGGCTCGTGCCAGGCAGATGAAAGATAATATCCGTAACGATAACGGTCGTCTCCGGAATTTGCCTGGTAGAGTATCGAACAATGCTCGTTTTTCAGTATCATACCCATCAGGTGGATTATAATCATGGTCATTCACGAACTATTTTTTTCCGTCGGATAGCTGTTCGAATCTTTCAAGTTCGAATGTATCTACCCAAGGAAAATCCTTTGCCGATATCGTAGCAGGTAATTTGAACTCCTCCCCTTTCATACTACGAATAACCGTTCTAATTGTTTGAAATCAAATTGGAAAACCCTGCCGCCACAGGAAACTTCTATTCCGCCTCTTCGTCTACCGAAAATTCTAACGGAAAATCATCAGATAATGTACCCACTTCAAGTGATCTGCCTTTGATTTTAATTTTCTAACTGAACAACTGAATCTTATGATTGATGCAATTTTCAAAGCCACCACTATGACTGAAGCAGTTCAAGTTGGTGTAAAATTTACTAATCAAACTGTTATTGGATTACGTTTTTCTAATGGATCCAATAAAAAATAATTTAAATATTTTAAATTGGAATGCTCGTTCTTTGAATGGTAAAGAGAACGTGCTGTTTAATTTTTTCACAGCTAATAATGAACATATAGCAGTTATTACTGAAACCTGGATCCAAACTCTAAAGAGATCCAAACTTTTTTGTATGTCGTAAGGATCGACTGAATGGTGCATGTGAGGCAGCTGCTATCATCATTCATAGGCGTATAAAACATCAACTTTTTTCGTCAAAGAAACCAATCTTTTTGAAACTTTAGGTATTTCTGTTGAAACACAGCTTGGTAAATATACTTTCATAGCTAACTATTTGCCTTTTCAATGCACTGGGCAGCAAGTTAACTTGCTTCAAAATGAATTGCGGAAATTGACTCACAATAAGTCATTTTTTTGTCATTGGCGACATTAATGCCAGACATCGCTCATGGAATAATTCGCAAAGTAATTTTGAATTTTGTTTGACGAGTGCTCTTCAGGATATTTCTCAATTAAATACTCCGATAGCCCTACATGTTTTTCCTCTTCTAGAAACCCTTCTACGATTGATTTGGTCTTAATCGAATCTTGGCATTTTTGTAACCAACTGCTTACTCATGCAGAAAGAAATTAAAAAAAAAGATTTTCTCAATTATGAAACAATAATTTTGAAAATAAAATTTCTCTTTTTGAAAAGGTCATTTTGAACAGAATGATGGTTTACATCAATTAAAATTTATTTTTTTTTCTAATGAATAATTCGGATTCCGACATGGACATTCATCCATTCATCAACTTTAACGTGTAACAAATTTGATTCCTTCCAACAAATCTGAAAGCTATTCTACTGGTCATGCTCTTCTAGACATAGAAAAAGCATTCGACAGTTTTTGGCATGTAGGTTTGATCGTAAAATAAAAAAAATCCAACATACATTGTTAGCATAATCCAAAGTTATCTGTCAAATTGTACACAATGTAAATTATCAGAACTCCAAGTCTAAAAAACTTCCTGTAAGAGCTGGTGTTCATCAAGGCAGAACTTTAGGACCAATATTACACAATATTTTCTCATCTGACTTCACGAATTTTAAAATTATTATGCAAGATCTAAAACAAGAAATTTTAAAAAGTTTTTCGGAATTGAGAAATTATATTTTTGAAATAAAATATTTGAAATCTAGTTTGACATCTAGGCTTTTTTGAAAATTATCTAAAATGTAGAAAAAAAGCTAAAATTAAAAAAATAACCGTGAGTGAAACACTAAGGACCTTCCTTAGCATAGTGGAAAAGACCGCGGCTACAAAGCAAAGCCAGGCCGAAGATCTCTGTCTGGGTTTAATCTACGGTTGGTTCTTTTCGTAATGGAAATTTCCTTGACTTCCCTGGGCAGTATCATCGTACACACTACATTATATACGAATGCAAAGATGACAACTTTTGCAAAGAAAGCTCAAGAAGAAGATTATACTTTGGGGAAAAGGGAGGAAAGTAATAGTTTGTCGTGAATTCAACTTGAAGTGGTAGTTTATGTTCTGGTTCAAATTTAGAGGTAAGATGAAAAAAAACGTGATGAAAACCGGACCAAGATATGCAATGCACTATTAGACAACAGGAGTCCCCTCAAGTCTAATATCTACGATTGAATCATAGTCAAAATAGACACTGTTTGCTTTCTACGGCTTGCGTGTTTTATTCAAAAATTTAATCTCAAACGCAATAAAACGTCATTTTCAAATCACGTCAAGACCGGTGCAATGTGGCTCACTTCCGTGCAAATGTATGTAGTAATCAGCTACATATGTACCTGTGCACTGCAGAATTTGTTTACCCCGTTGCGACGCCGGTCTCCGTCGTTTTTTAACGTTCGAAACGTAATAACAAGGTGAATCATGCAAACTGTGCGCGCTCCATTTAATCCTGTTTGAAAAATTGGGTATATTCGGTGAAAACTGCAAAAAGTCCTGCTTAATTTTACTACGGTCAGGAATATTGAATTTAGGTCATACTACCAGCGGACCCTTATCAGAAAAATAGGTCAATTTCGTTGATTTTATTTCGCGTTGTTTTGGAGTTTGCTAACGTGCTGATAACAATTGTATCTGGAAAGTTGATTGTAATGCTCATTTATTCACAGCAGAAATAAATGTTTGTGTATGCGTAAGGGTTTATTCACAAATTTCATAACGCCTAAAAGGGGCATTTTCAACATCCACCCACTCCCTTATAACGCATTTTGTAAGACTATTTCCAGAGGCGTCGCGTCCACATGTGCAACATGTGCACTGCACAGGTAGCAATTCGTTCATCCTAACCACTTTTTTTGAAGCACGATTCTACAATTCTCTCAATAAAATTAAGCCCATTTCAATTATCTCTATTACTGACAGCTTGCAACACAATTTTCAACCTATCAAAATCACCTATGTTAATTTTTTGCTATGCAAACTAAATGAAAAACATGTTTGGGGGCGGCGCGAAGATCTGTGACCTAATTTTCTCCACGCGCTCAGCGCCATGTATGCTACGCAACACTTTGTTCCACGCTACACGTTGCTGCTGTGACAATGGAAACCCAACGTGTGCACTCTCATCGGGAAACGCGCTGCCTTGTATTGTACACGCAATTCTGAATATGTGGTAGAATGCTTTTTGAACTTCAGATGTCAGTGTGTAAATAAGCCAAAGCGTCAACTCTGGCCGGTGCACAGTCTTGGTACATCATCCATCGGTGCGAGCCTGCGGATGGGGAGACAAGAGAGAAATCAATCCACGAGAGAGATTCCATTTTGTTTGCTGCTTTTCGCGCTTTCAGCATCACCACGCTTGTGGCGCGATTTTCAGACGAATGACGGTAAGAAGTTTCTGTAAGTTTGGAACTCAGTACTCGCGCTGTTTTTTTGTACAATACTGGTTAAAAACCTCGCTTTCAACATACAGTATTAGCGCGGTGGTACATGCGATGGTCAATCAGAAGACAACCAGAAAATTAATTCAAAAGCGGTGACATCCTCCGTCCCGTCATCGCTAGCATTTTCACGCTTGTGGTGTGGTTTAAAAGCGAGCATTTTTCATGATACATGCACTAAGTACACGATGCGACCGATCTTGTATTAATTCTATGAAAAATATGTGGGCTATGATCCCAACCCTGTATTACAATATTAGCTAGAATCCACTGCTTCATAAATCGAAACTGATTACTCTCAAAATTCGAACTATTTTCATATGACAATTTGCTTATAATAATGACTAATCGATAAAATTATGATAAACATGATAATGATCGGGATGATAAACAACCCGATTATCATCTTAAATGTTTGATTCACCTGATGTACTAGATAAAAATTCTATTTGAAAACGAAGGTTAGGTAAGACTGATTATTTTTTCCGAAATCCCGAAATCTTTTCTTTTTGTTTACATTATATACATTTTGAAATTTGTATTTATTTTAAAAACTATGTTAGTTTGAGAAGTTTTAAGGTTAGGGAATACATTTGTACATCAGGAAAGGAAAGGATTTTTCGGGATATCTTAAGCTACTTAGACTACTTTGCTGATGAAGCTTGAAGGGACAGGATGTCCAGATCTGTAACGAATCTAAACAAAAACGATTTATGGGAGACACGACGAGAAGAGGACAATTTGAAGGAGAAAAAGAAAGACAGGGAACGAACGACAATCAAACTCGGACATTGATACGCTTCAAAAACAGATAGATAAAATTCATATATTCTAAATCAAGGCCTGCCAACACCTCCCTGAAGACTGATTATTACCTTACAAAAAAAAAGGTTTGAATCAAACAAAGCTATACCTTATAATGAAAAAAAAAACAAAACACAAAATTAGAAGTGCACAGGTTGATAATTAGGCCACCCGACGCCCCTGACTATTTCCGAATTTTGTATAAACATCTGGAATACACCCACCCACCCCCTTTCTTTAGGAATACCTCGCACGTAAGATTAATGATCAAAACATTCTGAGAGATTCAATCATGTTTTTATGTTATTTGGTTACGTTTTGCAATGACTGCGATTGCCCACCTGGTGGAGCAAGAGTTTGTTTAAGACAATCAATTTCAAGACTGTTATAACTAAAACTGGGTAAATACTTTGACATAAGTTCATTCTGTAAATCTGTAGCCAATATGTTGAAAGTTCCAATATACTGTGGGCCTTACTTAGCCGAGTGGTTATAGCCCACGGCTACAAAGAAAAGCCATGGTTCAGGATCATTTTGTAATGGAAATTTTCTTGACCTCCCTGGGCATAGAGTATCATCGTACCTGCCACACGATATACGAATACGAAAATGGTAACTTTGGCAAAGAAAGCTCTCAGTTAATAACTGTGGAAGTGCTCATTGAACACTAAGCTGAGAAGCAGGCTCTGTCCCAGTGAGGACGTAATGTCAAGAAGAAGATGTTGAAAGTTCGCTATGTGGTATGCATTTCCTTTTAACTGTAATAAATATTGATTATTCCACTAAGGTCGAATTTACCCCACCTCACTCTACGGGGAAAGAGTAAAACAACCTTGAATTGTAGTAGCAACTTCTGTTTGTAATGCTTATTGTTAATTCTAATGCTCATAATTTGATGTCACATAACATCTCACATTTTCAACAGAAGTTGCTTTCTCAAAATATGTATTTCAAGACCTGACTAAAAGAGTGAGCTTGTCCGCCTATTCTGTGACATTTTCCAAACGGTTCGCTTCGTAACTAGAAAGCGCAGTAAAAATGTTTTCCATCAAAAGCATTATATGCAAAGCATGCAACCTGCACTCTTGCGGAGCAAAAAAAAATTGAACTATACCGTTGCGGAAGTAACGCGAACTAACGAAGACGGTGTCACATAAAATATAATAATAATAAATGGCATTGGCGTCCCATGGGTATCGATTTTTTACTTCCCCATCATCGCGGTAAACAACTTAACGGAGAAGAATTTTTGAGTTTCTTGAATAGAAGAAGCTAACACGTGCAAATGTATGCAGGATAGAAACCAGGATCGCATAAGCTGTTTTGAATGAACCTTCCAGCAAGCCGACTTTCATGTCTTATTGTGTACTAATGCTCAAATTCTTTTGCTCCCTTTATTTCCAGGACTCATTTGCCCGTCGCAATCAAAAGCATCACGAAGAAAAAGCCTCGCCAAATCTCAGAGTCTGCTCGGCAAAGAGATCAAGATCCTGCGGGAGCTGAGTGCGTTAAAACACGAAAATGTTTCGTCACACTGCTGGCCTGCACCGAAAAGGACCACAACGTTTACCTGGTGATGGAGGTGAGTGTCGTTTCTATATATAGTTGTCGTACATAAGGGATTATGGGGAGTAAGGCGGTTTATGAAACAAAATGGCTTCAAAATTGTTTGGAGAACAGATTTAACCTTAGGATTGAGGTGAAAAACGTGTAATCCAAATTCTCAAAATATACAAAAACTTCAAAGGCGCAAATCTCGCGCAAATATTTTGAGCAATTTTGGAAATGTTCTGTGGCATCTTACAGATATTGAAAAAATTTTACCAGTCGGATTTTTAATAAGTATAAAACACCAAGACAAAGCTGAAGGTCGCGGGTTTGAAATCCCGTTGGTTGTTAATCTTTTCCAGCTGAAAACTTTCTCGATTTTCCTAAGCTTTACATAGCATCTTCGTGCGTGCCACACGACATACACATATACACAAATGGTCAATTGACTAAGAAAGCTTTTCAGTTACTAACTGTGGAAGTGCTAAAACAAAAATAAGCTGAGAAGCAGGCTTGGAATGTAACGCCGGAAACAAACAGAATAAAAAAACATTAAATTATGAAATTTGACATTTTGAAAAACACATTCCCCTACAGTAAGCGTGTGATCGACAAGTGCCTTCTTATTCGAGGTTTTTGCTCGTATTTGCCTGACAGTCTTTTGAACATTGGATGTTGTTCTTGGTGATGGGATAGAGAGAGATAATACCTGTAAAGGGAAGTGGACAGATGAGTTTTCGAGTTTTCTTCCTATATTATTTTCATCATCATTGTGGCAGTAGGGAGCCAGATCCCATTCTGGCACTTTTTATTCACTTCGGCTGTGGGGTTTTTGGAAAGCTACTGAGTTCATATTTGGTCACAAACATGCGTCGCATTGAAGTGCATCTTAAAGCAAAGAACCATGGAAGTGCCCATGGGCTACTTGCAGTGGCGACTCGTGAACCTCACTTTCTACCTGTTCTACGACTTCTAAAAATGGCTATTTCGACAAATTTAGATTATAAATCGAAAACTAATTATTGAAATCGTCTTTTTCTAACAAATCTCTACTCATTACATGCAAATTTGTTGCTGAAATTCAAGAATTTCTATTCGTGGAACATGTAGATTTGAGGGTTAGGGTATCGCCACTGGCTACTGCAAGTTAGCTCTGTATCCTAGGCAATATAAAGTGCCCACCTTACAGTTTTCGAATTTCTCTCATTGATTTGGTTCAAAATTAAAGTTAACACACTTAAATCTTTTTGATATTCTTTTTAAAGTTGCACTTACAAAATTTTGATAAAAAAAAGAATTTTACTCAAAAAAAAAAAGAAAATCAATTTGTAATGAACAAAAAAATAATGACAAAAAAAATGCCCACTTCCTTCTTTGGCCCCAGAAAGATGTTAATCAAAACATTTCTATCCAAAAATAATTTGTTTTTTTTGAGTCTAGTTATACTAGTACACGGTGTGGCTGGGATGACCCCAGAAAGATGATTTAAGAAAAATAAAAAGCAATTTTATAGTTAATGTGTTCTCCTTTGGCCTTAAGGACTTGCTGGAGGCGCTTCGGCATGCATTTTTACCGTGTTTTGTAGGTGTTGTGGATCTAGTTCTTCCCAGGCGTGCTCCAAGGCTTCAAAATAATTATTTTTGTTGATAACACCAGTTTTGTCAACCCTGGCATCGAGAAATCGCCCACAAATTCTCGATGGGGACATCCAAGGAACGGTGAAGCATGGAGGAGGAAATGTGATGGTCTGGGGGTGTTTTTCATGGGGTGGAGTAGGAAGCCTTCGTGAAAATCGACGGAATAATGACAGCAGATTTCTACATTAACATCTTGCGGGAAAATCTGGAGGTTTCGCTGATCCAGAAGGGCCTTGAAGAGAAATTCATATTCTCTTAGAACAACGAACCCGAAGCATACTGGTAAGCAGACCAAGTCTTTCTTCCGGCCTTGCCGGATTAAAACCGCTGGAAATGGCCTCCACAAAGCCCAGACCTCAACCTCATGGAGAATTTGTGGGGCGATTCTCGATGCCAGGGTTGACAAAACTTGGTGTTACCAACAAAAAAACTTATGTTGAAGCTTTGGAGCGCGCCAGGGAAGAACTAGATCCACAAACACCTACAAAACCTGGGTGAAAAGCATGCTGAAGCGCCTCCAGCAAGTCCTTAAGGCCAAAGGAGGACACATTAACTATTAAATTGCTTTTATTTTTCTTTAAATCATCTTTTCTGGGGTCATCCCAGCCACACCGTTGTTCTAGTAACTAGACTCAAAAAAAAAACAAATTATTTTGATAGAAATGTTTTGATTATCAGCTGGGAAAGTTTTATAGCATCTTTTTTAAAACTTCTGAATCATCTGAAGGGTTTTTTTTTATAATTCACCGATTTGTTGAACTTTTGGGTTGAAATTTGACAATTCGATAGTTATTTCCCCCTCCTTTTAAAAATAACTCTGTTCTGGAAGTCATGGTCAAACTTGATAGTTCAAAAGTTATTTTCTGCTCCCGGTTATTTGAGAATAACAACCATCTGTCAACTTTGCTCTGAAAATACTATTTCGACATTGCTGTCTATGGACCAATGCACGAGTTCACTACTTTGACGTTCGAGCGGTGCCAAATTCACCGGTTACTATGGTAACACGAATAACACGGCACTGCTCAAACGTCAAAAAGTGAACCCATGGACCAATGTTTTTTTCTTGGCTTGCTTTGACTGTGCTACGAAATCAATTGAGAACGGATTCTGCAATGCCTGTTCTTAGGCTGTGAACCGTTTCTCCGATTCGTTCAAGAAATATTCTACATTATCCATGCATCAAAGTTGTCAAAAAAATAATTTTAGGCCGATGTTCTGGATTTGAAACATCCGGACACTTTGAATCAACACGGTACTAACAGTTTGCGCCAGTAGCAAAAAGAATAGACAACAACCTTTCGAACATAAAGTTTCTAACACTGAAAACCGAATTGCGACACTGTTATTTGTATTGCACTTATTTAGCGTGCTACGCTCGGTTCCCAAATTTCTCAAACTCCCAACACAAGCTCAAGGAAGAATGGCAGTCGAGAGCAGTCAAAACGTATGGAACATTAATTACTCAAAATTAGGAAAAACAGTAATGATTAGAAATCAAGCATGATGCGGATTGATAACTTTGTGTGTTAGGTTCATCATTCGTGGAGCTAACTTTGCTTAATAATTTCGTTTTTTACATCCACTAAAAAAGCCATCTGTTGCCATTTCAGTTTTAAATGCAGTTCTATTAGTTGAAAATGGTTGTTGGGTACCGATATCAGATGTATTACTCCCGAAGATAACAAGAACATCTAACAAAGGCGACCGAGTAAAAATAAACGCACATCCCACGAGCTACCATACAAAAGAATCTCCTTGGCTGTTTGAAGCACGTTTCTTCCCACGCCATACGGTGCTATCATGCCCGTTGAAAGTGAACTAAAAGAAACTAAATAAACTGTACTACATACAAGCTGTTGGAATCGAAACTTTGTTGTTCGTATCATTAGCCAATATATAAGTGGGAAACGGTAACACAACCACCATACAAATCATTCACCAAACCACAATAATAAACACCGCCTCAATGAAGCAGCAGTGGCAAAACTTGTTTAGCTTCACACCGCGAAGCACTATTACGACATTGTGTCACCCCTTCCTAGTAAAACTAAAAGTAGGTATACCGCAACGACGAGAACGATCACCAGGCAGATTGGTGACAGACGCGTGCAATGAATATGATGGATTTATTTTTAACCAAGTTCAACGGTGCTCCATCCGGAAGGAACCGACGCCGTTTGACGAACCGGTTCCCACTGGGTTTCTTTCCTATAATAATCGTTCGTTTGTTAAGTTCCTTGCGTAAAGTACCGTAAGGACGCCATTCACCGCTCATTTAACAGCTATTAGGTGTGTGAAACTTTACACAACTTTTTGCGTTAGACGCAAGATGAAACATTTGTTTTTTTTTAGGAAAAAAGTAGAAATGTGTAAAGGTACTGAATAATATGTTTGTCAATGTTACAGCATTTTTTTTATTACGTAACGCTATATAGGGAATTTTCGACCCTATCCGCTCTCCGCAATGATTTTCAAATGAAAATTTTCAAAACTTTGTATGAGTCGTAAGCCTACCTCCTGCGCTTTATATTGCACTAATTGAAATTAATTTACCTTCATTGCCTAGGTAACCAATAAGGAATAAGTATTTGAATAAGCCGTAGATCAGTTTTCTAAATGTATTCCATATGTTCACTATATATAGCAGATTGGTAAAACTAAATTAAGCTCTTATTAACAAGATGTTCTTGTTAACAACATTTCATTTGCCGTAGCAGTTCAGAATTTGTACAGGTGAGTTAATTTCATCTGCTTTTGAGAGAAAGAAAAAACGTTTTCAATTAACTTAACCTAACGAAACCAAATATATAACGCATTAATCGTGCAAATCCAGTCTAACTGAGCTTCAAATGCGGTAACACAAAGTAACCAAAGGATACTCAGCAACCATGATGCATCACCGCCAACCTAACAAAGAAAATCTTATCCCAGTGAACCACGTATCGTATAAGAATGTGTGCCAAAAATCTCATATTCATACGTCAAAAATCAGAATCGCACAATATGCCAAATCAAAATGAATAAATGTTAACACAAATTGTATATAATTCTCCACTACAATTCATTGTCGACAAACTTTGTTGACATCAAACCATGCCCTAAATAGTATAATCTAGAATCGCGTCAAGTTGTATAAACTGACAGATCATATATCAATGCAGACTAGCATCAAATGAAATCGCAATAACTTAGCGAAATTTACCACCCGAGGTTGGTATCTTCTGGCGGTGGGCTTCAAATAACAACAAAGCGTGTGTGTTGTAGAGCAAACTTCCTTTCATTTTGGCAAATAATCACTCCTCATTCATGAAGCAGTCTGCGGTGTAGTGGTATGGTACTGGGTTAGGGATCCAAAGGTCTGGTGTTCGAGTCTCGCTGGAAACTTTTTTTTATTTTTATCGGAATTTTGTAGCATCGTATTGCTGACCACGGAAAGTCTGAAAAAGTCGTGGGAAGTGCGTATATGGCCTCCACTTTGGTGTGTATATAGCGTTTTCATGCATTTTATACGAGTGATTTGATTCATATATAATGATGTATAGCAAAAAATATACCAGCCAAAATGTTGACTGGGATATTGACTTCGCCTTCCTTGTTGAAAATCTTACCGCATTTGGTGTTCCCGCATTTGATATTTGCATTCTAAACGCACACAGCAATACTTTATTTGATATTTGTTCCAATGTTTCAACATTGGATATTCCATGTAACTCATTTGTACTATACCAGGGAGGGAGCTTCATAATTATTTTTGAAATTTTATTCTTATTCCTCTGTAGAGCTTCCTTTCTGGTATTACAACAGCTAGTCCAACATAGCTGGCCTGACATTTTGTTTAAAGATCAAAAGCTTGTTATTAAGACTAAGTTTCGATTTTCAGTTAATAAGTGGATGTAGACATTTTATAAATTTGTTACATTTAGCTTGAATGCCCTCAATGTGACTTTTTAAATTTCAATTTTTATCTAGCCTGAGCCCCAGATACTTAACTTCATCTGACCAATTGGCTGAGGGAAATGAAGGAATGAGGAACACCAGTTTTTACAGTGAGACTTTTAGACTTGGAGTTCTATGTATGTTTGAAAATTAAAGTTTTTTTTACAATCAAGACTTCATGTCAAACACTGTCGAATGTTTTTTCTATGATATGGTAAACATGTATTACCTAACTTTAATGGCGAAAAATTTGCCTAGTTTCTAAAAAATAATACAATAATCCGTGAATGGAGTCCTTACGGTATACCTCCTGAGAATGGATGACGTGCAAATCTTGCGGTAATTGAACGCTTTATTAGTGGTCGTCGAGGCAGACACTGATTGCAGGCGGCGCGAGCGTCCTTGAACGAATAGTGCCTAGCTAGGCGCTATCGGTGCGTAGACGCGTGGCTTGGAACTCTGGTGCGAGGCACCGGGCCAAGTATCGATTATACAAGGAAGCTACTACATAGGTGGTAGCTGGTAGACTGTATGGCTGTTGCATTATTTAGAGGGGCTCGATGCAGTTTATACTCAATCAATGATGTGAGTGTCATGATAAAAAACTTTGGAAAATTGCGTTAACTACGGTGGATTTAGTGGAAGTTAAATTAGCATATTAGCCGTAAAACAGATGGTCAACTTAGAATAGTCATGGATGTAGCCAGAGAAGAAAGGAGTTCTCAACGATTCGCATGGATTTGTCTAATCATTCTGAAAATTCCTTCAAAAATTCATCTAGAAAATCCTGGATAATCTACCTCTGAAACACAAACAAACGCTTTACAATTGGTTTTCCAGGAATTCTAGTGAAGGTTTCTTTGAAACATCCTAGGCATCGTTTCTTTGGTTCTTCCAGGAATTACTCCAAGCATCATTTTAAAGAATTCTAGCAAAGATTCATGCAGTTTTTTTCGAAGAATTCTCAGGCATTACATTAGCTTGAAGGTACGGTAATAATTCTCAACATTTTCCGCATGAACTAAGCTTCACTATCATTTATCGAATCGCAAAACAAGTTGATCCATGTCAGGTCTAGAGAATCAAAACCAGGTTATAAGATCCGTCCAGACTACTCACTGGAAAAAATAAACAAAAACAAATCCTCAGCCACTTGCGAGCAACCTATTATTGTTGTTTTGCTCATATTACGCCGCCGCACAGTGGGCCATGACCGGACAAAACCTCAACAAATTCCCAAAGTCGGTAATATTTTAATGTATTCGAATCCTCTGAGTATAATTCATAGAGAAACTAAAATAGTAGATTTGAGTACCGTAATCCGGGGTATCATTGATCAGCGGGGTAACATTGATCGGAATGACTCATCTCGTAAAAAGTTCGTATCATCTTTTATTGATGGAACATTTCCAAATCATGAATAGTGCTTCTCTTTTTTATATTCAGGAGCTAATGAAAGTGAAGATTTTTGCGAAAATTGCGTTTGCCTTATGCGTAAATTTGTCAACTTTTCGAAACAATGATTTCAATGGGTAAGGATGACGCTACCGAAGATTCATGTTTCACATAAGTTCTGCAAACGATATGAGTAAGAAAAATGCGGTTCTTACTAAAAATGGCATCGCCGAAAACGATTCCGTTGTCAAAACTTTCATAAGTATGCTCAATTAGGCAACATTAACGAATTACTGTAAAGAATATAGGATTCCCTTAGAAAATTAACTACTTTTAGGCGTTTTCTGTGGTTCAAAAAATCACTTGAAACATTTTTTTTAAGCATGCTTACATCTTCCAAAACACAAAATGCAGTATGTAGTCACGAGCTATGGCTGGCAGTACTTGTTTTAAAAATATAAAACTTGCAACATTTGAATTTTCAAATGAAATATTTAAGAAATATTCAAAAAATGATCAATGTTACCCCTGATTATGGTACCTTGTACCTTTTATTTCCGCCCTTATTGCTTATCTTTGACAGATACGTGCATAGCGACTACCACTAGCAGCCTCTTTCAGTGTCAGTTAATCGTATCCACTTTATTTAGTTTTCTTTAAACCTTGATTGATATGTTTGTTTTCAGTTTGGTGGCAGCATCTTAAGTGTAGATAAATTATCAAAATTTGATTGCAATAAGGTCATTAACTTAAGTGTACCGAGCTAAGCACTGTGTAACAATTCACATTATTAAAGCTTAAAAAATCTTGAATGCGCATTGCTTACTTTAAATAATTGTATTTTAACGAAATCTCAATTGGAGTCTAACTGACTTTATTTAAAAATGACGTCATTTACCCTTATTTTTACAAAATGTTTTCAATATGTGCTGTCGTGCAATGTTTTGAAATTTAGAAACTCCAAGCGTTAGAAAGTTAGTAAATTATATTTTTCAATCGAGTAAGGAAGATTTGGATACTTTGAAAGTTCTGTCCTTTGTATGAAATCACTGTGCACTGCGGTGCCGTCTCGCCGGGTGCTTAATCCATATGATGCTGCTCGGTGTATAGGTTTCGAGCAACTCTATCGTACCACGTGCCCATGAGTGCCGGACTGTTGTTGTATGTTTACAACCAGCATGGCTTTTCAAGCTGCGACTTGTCTGATTTTGATTGAAATTATAGAAGGCATCACAGACTAACCCAGCAAATATCTGTCCACGGTTTGGATTTATTTCATCGAACCGGCACGGGAATTATATCCTGTTTACTAAACAAATGACTCGCGTATGCAGCGAGTACTAGAGTGTTTGGAACATATCTCGAAATTTCTCTATAGTAATTTCCATATGAAACTATATTTTCATTGGGCCACCTTTAAATCACCACCTAGAAAGCTGAAAATTTCACAGAACACTATTTGTATGGTAAGGATGGTAAGGAACATATGGGAAATTGGATTTTCAAACATTTTAAATATTTGAATCGCCCTAATAGTATATACGTACCTGTGAGGATAATGAAGTTCAGCAAATTGTTCAGTAGATAAATGGCTAACATGCGGTGGTCATTGAGATGCGGAATTCTGTCACCATTCGGCGCAAGTAGGCATTAAATTTTTGTTTTCCTGATATCTCAGGATCAATATTACCTAATTGACGTCTTAGGCAAAGTTGTTCTTAGACAAAGTTATTCGCTATCATTATAAAAGCCATGAGATTCAAAATTTTGCCACCAGGCGGTGGTAGTGAGCATGAAATTTTTGTTTTGCGGATATATCAGGAAAGACAAAGTTTTTCAGTAGTTCAAGGTCTATCATTATTCTAGCCCAGAGATTAGAGATTTTTCCACCAGGTGGCATTAGTTAGTATTAAACTTTTGTTTTGCATATATCTCCGGATCTTGACTACTGAGAAAGATGGCTCCCTCGACAAACTAGTTCAGTAAATCAATGGCTATATTATTGTTCGAGCCATTGAATTCGAGATTTTGCCACCAGTTGGCTCCAATGAACCTGAAACTTTTGTTTTATGGATATCGCAGGAGCCTGACTACTTGAAAAAATGGCGTCTTCGGCAGAATTGTTCAGTAACTCAAGGGCTATCATCATTTGAGTCAAGAGATTCGAGATTTTGCAAATAAGCGGTGCTAGTGAGCATAAAATGTTTGTGTTGCAAATATCTCAGGATCCTACTTAGCAAAGCAAGGTGGCGTCTTCGACAAAATTGTTCAGTAGCTAAAGGCGAACATAATTCAAGGCAGAAGGTTTGAAATTTTGCCACCAGGCGGTGCTAGTGAGCGTAAAACTTTTGTTTTGTTAATATCTCAGTATCCTGACTACTTAACATGGCAAACAGGAATATCTCAGGATCCTGACCACTTATAAAAATGGGGTCTTCGACAAACTTGTTGGTTCAGTAGCTCAAGGTATGTCATGAAAGATGAAATTTTCTTTTCCACTGAAAAATATGGCATCTTTGTCGAAGTTGTGCAGTAGGAAAATGGTATATTCGAAAAAGTTATGTAAGCAAAACGCTATTTTTATTCGATGCAGCACCACACGGTAAAAAATCCGTTTTCGCAACCGTGAACAGCTGTCATGAGCACGAAAACAAACAAAAATATACCGTGAACTAGATCATGTTCAGATGAATGTGTTGCCTGGTTCCGAGAACGTTCACGATAACGCGACGGTAGTTCACGGTGTATTTTTGACAGTTCACGTTTCTTGGAATTATTTTTCGAGCGTGTACAGGCGGTGCTAATGAGCATGAAACTTGTGTTTTGCAGATTACACGATATTCTATTTACTTAGAAAGATAACGTCTTTGGCGAAGTTGTTTAGTAACTCAGAAACCATCTTTTTTTTTGCCAAGAGACCCGAGATTTAGCCAGTAGGTGACGATAGTGAGTATAAACTGTTTGTGGCGCAGATTTCCCAGGACCCCGACTGTTCGGAAAGGTGGCGTCTTTGGTAGGTTCAGTTGATTTTAAGCTCTAATTATTTTAGCCTGTACAATTGAAAAAAAAAGTTTCATGCTTACTAGCGCCACTTGATGGTAAAATTTTTAATCAACTTGCTCGAAAAATGATAGTCCTTGACTCATTGAACAACTTTGCCGCAGACGCCATCTTTCTATGTATCATAGACGAACCAGCCAATCCAAGTAACAATTTTGATTCCAAGTGGTTTTATTTATTTTTATGATAGTTTTATAGTAGATTTGCATATTCTTCTAAATTTTATAGTAATTTTTATCCAGTACAAATGATCTTGGACCGTTTTTGGTTTTAAACACTTCTACAAGAATATTTCGGACGCACCGCATAAAACTTCATTTTCAATACGAATAAATAACCTTGGCAACAATTTTTTGAAATTCTTGCACTCATTTCCACAACACAATCTTGGGCAAGAGTGACAACTCATGTCCGAGAATATAATAAATTTCTCCCCCATCAATCAGCGCATTAATTATGTGTTATTGATTGTAGCGTTATTAATTTTACCGCTTACTGGAGTGTCTTGTGTGGCTTGCTAATCTGTTCACCGCAAAAGTCTTTGCTAAACTTACGTGTCTTCAGAGCACTGATTGTTTGATTTACGAAGAATAAGTCCCCCGAAGACACCTACCCGATTTGATGCAATTGCGCACTTTTATTAGCGTTTCCGCACTTGTAAAAGCTTCTGTGATAGTCTAGTGGTGAAAGAAATGCGCTATAATAAGCGTGACAATTTTGAAACACAGGCAGGTATCGAAAAACGATGAGTTATAATCACAGATGTTTTCATGTGCATTTTGTTTTATTTATGACAGACAATACATATTATGAAACAGTGTTTATTACTTCGTTAATTGAACCAACATGATGAACATATTTTTAGTTCAACTTGTCTTGATAACTACTTGTGGAAGATTCAGTGAAGTGTTGAGTACTGTCATAAGTGCATAATTACAAGTTTTAATAGATACTTGTGAGTTGGTCTCTACCACCGTTTCTAGAATGAGCTTCTTTAGTCTTCTATCTATCTATCGAGTCTGGTAGTGGTAGTCCATCTTTCTAAGTGGTCGAATCCTGAGATATCCACAAAACAAAAGTTTCATGCACAGTAGCACTGCCTGGTGGCGGAGTTTCAAAATGATCTGAATGACCAGCGCATGTCAGCCTTTGAGGTATTGAACAACTCTTCCAAAGATACCAACCTCCCAAATCATCAGGATCTAGAGATATCATATGTTCCAAAGGTTACATTCTTATCCTTCAAGATTCATATAGTGCATGTTCGAAAAAGCACCCATACCGGCCAAGTTCTCAACTAAAACGGTAATCCTCAACTCCTTAAGGTATCGTATAGATCATACTGAGAACTGAAAGTTCGACAAAGACAGTATTGTGCTATCTCTTAACGCATACGAGATATTCAACAACACCCCTAATTTGATGAAATCCTATAAGCCGTAGGTATCCTATAACACTCCCAAACTATGTGTCTTACAGGAGTCCTGGCTGTATTTAGTTAATTCGTTCCATTTTATCAGTGTTGCCAGCATAAAATATAATTGTGTTTCGCTTACCCGAACGCAATGTGTAATACAAAATGCATACATAAACATTGCTTAAGATTTGGATTAGATAATCTGCAGAAAATTTGATGCTTAGGTCTCCAAGCGCAAAACGAAACATACTGTATTATTTATTATTATTATTATCTTTATTTATGAGATTTTAGCCCTAGGAAAACATACTGTTAGCTATCTATATTTTGGTAGCGCTACTAGTTAGTGGATTATAGACTTAATTATTTTACGCATCCATTACATGCCTCCGTGAGTGAAAATATTTTATTTTCATGATAAAAGATGGTTAACAATAAAACAGTTAAGTGGAAAAGGTGGAAATATCCATTGTCTATGTTTGACATTCATTTTTTTTTTAAATTTTATTCCACTACTTTCATATA